>NC_143252.1:25888636-26191666 GCF_984573655.1 Nuphar pumila | reverse complement strand
TCAGGTATGAAAGTTTCATGAAATATATTGCATGTCGTTAGATTTCATGTAACTTTGATTGCCTTAACATATTCAATTTTTTTGACTGCCTTAGAACACATATGAGCATGCTATAATTACATATTAAGTTTTTTGACTGCCGTAGAACACATATGAGCATGCTAGAATCACATATACAACTTTTTGCCTGCCTTAGAGCATATATGAGCATGGTAGAATCACATATAGAGTTTTTCTGACTGCCTTAGAACACATATGAGCATGCTATAATCACATATTCAGTTTTTTGACTACCTTAGAACATATATGAGCATGATTGAATCACATATATAGCTTTTTGCCTGCCTTAGAGCACATATGAGCATAGTAGAATCACATATAGAGTTTTTTGCCTACCTTAGAGCACATATGAGCATGCTATAATCACAAATAAAGTTTTTTGCTTGCCTTAAAGCACATATGAGCATGATAGAATCACATATAAAGTTTTTTTGACTGCCTTAGAACACATATGAGCATGCTATAATCACATATTCAGTTTTTTGACTGCCTTAGAACACATATGAGCATGTTATAATCACATATTCAGTTTTTTGACTGCCTTAAAACACATATGAGCATGCTAGAATCACATATAGAGTTTTTTTACTGCCTTAGAACGCATATGAGCACATGATAAAATCACATATAGTGTATAATTTATTTCAATATATTTTGTTTATCAATATTGATTGTTATTTTCTTGTGTAGGTTGTTGGCGATAATCAGCGTAGCGGAGCTAAAGAGACAGATCAAGGCAATGAACAAGAAGACGCACAAAATCTTGGCGATGATTAGATTAATGTGTTAAATTTGTTTTTTTTTTTCGTTTCGAAAATGTAATTATTGAATTGTAAATAATTAAACTTGTGAATTTTAAAGTGGAACGATTAATTGTTTTAGTTTTCTTTTATATATAATTTTATGTGTACTTTGTTTTTTATTTACAGGAAATATAAATTGCAGCGTTCTCGATATTTAATTTTTAAATATTTTTTTTATTTTTTTCTTGTTTGCGATAGATTAGCAATGGATATATCTGTCGCTATACATATAATTTAGCGACGACTGTAAATTTGTCGCTTAGCCGAGGTCGCCGTTTAGTACCGACGGATTTGCGACAAAATTCGTCCTTCGTTATTTCGTCGCAATTAGCGACGGAACTGGCGACAGATTTATATCATCGCCAGTTAGCATCGAAAAATTCGCGACATAAGATATCTTCGTCATAAATTGCTCAATTTTCATAAAATCAATGATCAAAATAACTTAAATAAATGTTAAAATATTATCGATAATTATTTTCTATTTAATCAATCAATAATGGCAAATTAATTATCTAAAAAATAATAGTTTAATTCAACAAAGGTGAGACTAAAATCTCTTTTATTTATTTTAGAATCCAAAAAAATTACAAGTATTATATCTTGTGTCGGGACGTTGCATGTTTAAAACCCAATGACATAGTTGAAAATTTTTTGCCATACAAAAGGACCAAAATGAAGTCAGAAGGACAAAACGTCAGTACTTCGTAAAAGCTGGTCGTTAGGATAGAGGTTTAGGTTTACATCTTATCAAAGTAAGCCCATAGAGTTTTACACGTGAGATCAAAAGTACAGCAGTCACCAGCCACGTCTACGTCTCTGATCATCATGACAGCCGTTTTTCCGTCTAATTTTCTTTTTAAAATTTTATTTAATGAAAAAGGTTGGTGATCCTGAAGGGTAGCTTTCGAGAAGCTTCCTAAGTTCAAGTTAAACATGTAACAACATGGACTGCTAGTTCCAATGTGCTAAATTACAGTTAAAAATATTTCTGCGTATCACCAAAATACCACTGACGTTTGTTAGCTTTTGGTGCTATAAACAGTAAAGGAGAGACACAGGTGGGGTGGACATCAGGCAAGGTACTCGGGTCCGAGTTTGGGCTGGTTTGAGAGACCGTGCCATTCTCCAAGCTGGGGGCTTAAGTTTACCAAGTTTGAGCCTCAACATTATTTTTATTACCATTGGGCTGGGTTTGGTTCGCCCTATGGACGGTTAGGTGTACCAGGACGGGTCAACAACAGAACTCGTCCTTGAGTCAAGTGCCTGTTTCTCCGAATGGGGTGAATCCAAGAAAGGGTCAAACTCAAATCTGCCAATGGACAAGGGGCAGTTTAGTTATTATCCAAAACCTTAATTCAAGGGCGGCCCAGGCGCTAAGCGAACGACGGGCAAAGCCCGGAGCTGCCGTCCTCTATATAAACCCCTCGACTGTCTTTCGAACATTGTTACCTCACCATCCCGATACCTTCCACTCGAAGATTCGAGAGAGAGAGAGAGAGAGAGGGATGATGAAGAAAGTCACGCTACTCAGCCTCTTCTCCTCCAGAGAAAGAGGAGAGGACGATCCTTCCACCGCCACTGCCACCGCCACCTCCTCCTCCTCCACCGGCTCAGCCTCGCCTTTCCATTCCCTCATCGCTCCTGAGACCCCTCTCCGCCTCAACGCCTTCAAGGTGCAGCAGATCCTCGCGAGCGCGGAGGCGATCGTCTCCAAGTGGGATCCGAACGCCTCCGCCTACGCGAAGATCACCTCCCTCTGGTACGAGAGTCGCCAGGAGGCGAAGGAGTACCTCCTCTCCGTGAGCAACCTCCAGAGCGCCATGCACTTTCTGGCAGCCAGCGACCTCTCCTCGCCGGACATCGTCCGGGCGCAGATCGTCATGCAGACCGCCATGAAGCGGCTCGAGAAAGAGTTCTTCCAGATCCTCGCCGCGAATCGTGATGTCCTCGACCCGGAGTCCGTCTCCGGCCGGTCGTCCACGAGTACGGTGGAGTTCGATGACGATAACTACTCCGACGATGAGATCAGGGAGGTTGGGAAGTCGATCGGCGAGGTGGAGCGGGCGTCGTCGCTGGCCATGGCTGACCTCCGCTCCATCGCCGAGTGCATGATCGGCTCCGGGTACGGGAAGGAGTGCGTGAAGATCTACAGGACCATCCGGAAGTCGATCGTTGACGAGGGGCTCTATCGCCTTGGGATCGAGCGGCTGAGCTCGTCCAACATAAAGAAGATGGATTGGGATCTCATGGAGATGAAGATAAAGGGTTGGACTCACGCCGTGAAGATCGCCGTCAAGACTCTCTTCTCCGGCGAGCGCATCCTCTGCGATCACGTCTTCTCGGCGTCCCAGTCCGTCCGGGAATCTTGCTTCTCCGATATCACGAGGGAAGGAGCGTGCCTGCTTTTCGGCTTCCCGGAGGCCGTCGCCAAGGGGAAGAAGTCGCCGGAGAAGATGTTCAGGATGCTCGATCTATACGTCGCGATCGCGGAGCTCTGGCCGGACATCGAGTCCATCTTCTCGTACGAGTCGTCCAGCTCCGTCCGAGACCAGGCCATCTCCTCGCTCATCAAGCTTGGCGAGGCCGTGAGGACGATGCTGACCGATTTCGAGGCGGCGATCCAGAAGGGCTCGTCCAAGACGCTCCTCCCCGGGGGCGGCCTCCACCCTATGACGCGCTACGTCATGAACTTCCTCTCCCTCCTTGCCGATTATCGAGAAATCCTCGCCGATATCTTCGCCGAGTGGCCGATCAAGGGCTGCCTTCCGGAGGAGATCGCAGTGTGCCTCGAAGACGATCCGATCGTCGTCCGGTTCGCGTGGCTCATACTCATCCTCCTGTGCAAGGTCGACGGCAAATCCGACCTCTACCGAGACGTCCCGCTCTCCTACCTCTTTCTGATGAACAACCTACAGTACGTCATCGGGAAAGTGCAGGGCTCCGACCTCCAGTACGTCCTCGGCGATTCCTGGGTGCGAATGCACGCCGAGAAGCTCCGGCTGTACGCCGCGAGCTACGAGCGGGCGGCGTGGAGCAAGGTCACAGCGGCACTGGAGGGGTTCTCGGCTGCGATCGACGGCGAGAGCGTGAGTCAGGCGTTCAGGCGGTTCAACTCGGCCTTCGAGGAGGCGTACATGGGGCAGACCGCGTCGGTCGTGACAGACAGCCGTTTCAGGGCGGATTTGAAGTTGTCGATCGCGGAGAAGGTCGTCCCAGCCTACCGCTCCTTCTACGGCCGGTTCAGGGTCTTCTTGAGGAGGGAGGGCGAAGCGGAGGGAGTAATCAGGTTCTCGCCGGAGGATCTGGAGAACTACATCTCTGACCTCTTCTACGGGAGCGGGAGCGGGAGCGGGAGCGTGAGCGTGAGCTGGAGTGGGAGCGCCCCTTCCTCCGTACACTCTCAACATTCTTCCCGGTGAGCTTCCTCGGGCATATCGCGGGAACTTGGGCCTTTGTTGATAGATGGCTTTTGTGTACAGAAAAAGACAAAAGAGGATGTGAAGGCATAAAAAAGAAAGATTATTTGTTTTATTTGTTTAATCGATAAATGTAATTTTCGTGGGGTGGACAGAAAGTCTTTGTTCATGTAATAAATAAAAGGCAGATAATATTTTTCATATTTGTTTGCACACAAAGCATGTTGGACTATGTGGAATAAAATATTGAGTTTTCTATTCATATTATATGTGGAGTATATAGACTTTTAATCGGGTTGCGACGATGTCTGGGCGGAGTTGCCCGAGTTTGTCTGGTGGGTCTGGTCTGGACTTGGTTATACAAGAAGAGTTGCGTGATTCATTTTTAATTGTGAGACGAAGAGGACCAGTGCACACGTGTCAGCGCTTGTTTTCGTGGTCTTGCCTACAAAGAAAGAACTGTTCAAAGGGCTTGGCACTAAATGCAGACGCGCATGGGAAGTGAACATCAAGGGTTTTACCAATCAGAGCTCATTCAATGTGCGGTCGATGATGAGGTTTTTTACTTGGATTATTAAAAAAAAAATCCAGACCCATTTGCTCACAATGGTACCGTTAGAAGGTGCAGCTGCTGGTTTAATTTGCCCGATCCAATGGCCGTAGATGCATCAACATGCACAGACCATGACCAAGTTGAGATGTGATTGAAGAATCAAATTCCACCTGTGAAATCTAAGGCAGTTCAAATCTAAGGGCTACCATGGGGCCTTCCACCTATTTCCTGAGCAGGTGGGCAGAGTTCAAAACTTTTATTCAGACCCCTTGTTTATTATTCAAGGAATTGGTGATGACTACTTTAGGTATTCATTGTATAATATTCTCTCCTTTAGGCATGGTTTTTTCTTCTTTACATCCGGTTCTTTAATACTTTTATTTGACTTCTACCATTGTAAACTACAAATCTGATTCTATAACTTTCATATATACTTTTTAAATTGACGAATATGCTTGGATGGTCAAGCTCAGAATCATAAAAAAATCTGATGGCTAGTTCGATTGTTTGATCCAGGTTCCTCAACTAGCAGGGCACCACCCAATAAAACAGAATTAATGAGTCTTGACCGAGTCGGTATGTAGTAAGGTTTTTGACTAAGAGCTGGTTTTAGGAGAACCTATTCATCATTTATTTATTTTTTTAACAAAATATTGGCTTCGAAAACCTATTCATCAATCATCATTTAATGTAAACCATGCAACAAGACAAAAACTATTGAATCATGAAAGCACATCTTACAGGCAAGACTAGTTCACCTATATAGTTCCTTATAAATTGATGCAACCTCGAATTGAGATCGCGAGATCTAGCGCGATGAACTACCCCTGCGTGATTCCTAACCATGAGAAAGATATGATCTAATGAGTAATAAAGAACTAAATTGCATGAATTAAAGAAAACAACTGATAATTCATCAATCAATCAACCCTAGAAGAGTCCTTATAACATGTATAGAGAAATAGATAATGTTAATTTTACTATGAATCTTAGAGAAGACTTAATATCTAAGATTATCCAAAGCAATCCAAAACCAAAACATTAATTCAGATTCAAATTGATCTTGGATGTATTATCAGTTCTTCGTCTTCGGAGCTTGGTTTGCTTGTCTTGACTGGACCCTAAGCCTTGACTGCACTATAAATGGACTACAAATGTGAAGGTGTAAGTGTTGTTTATGGACATGAAACTCTTCAGAACTTGAAACATAATTGGAAAAAAAAATGAAGTTGAATGACAGTTATGTTCTTGACTTCTTGCAGATAGTGAGGAATAATAGCCACAGAACTTCTTGACTGCCCTTGCATCCCAAGTAAACTTGTCTATCCACATACTTCAATATGAAAAGTCTTCCATGAAGTGATGATTTCCTCCATTTAAGCAAGGCAAACGATGAAGGATTCTCTTTAATATACAGGACCACATGCATATATCTTGTATCAATTTTCCTCTTTGGAAAATATGAAGGGAACAACACAATGAGAAAACAGAACCACATGGATATATATTATATCAAAATTTTCCTCTTTGGAAAATATGAAGGGAAGAGCACCAAGAGTTGAGATAAGTGAGTCAACCGACTGTCTCAAACAATGAGAGTATGGCAACTTGAGGATGCCAGCTAAAAGCTTTAATGAAAATAAAGTAGTAACCAAGTTAGTGGGAATAGGAAAATAAAAATATGAATGGATAAGTTTTGGGGGGCTACATGTTTTAAAAATAATATGTTCAACATTGATATGCTTCAAAAGTCAGTAGCAGCTTATTCCGGAATCATGGTCGTCAAGAAAGATAGCAACAACAATTAATAAAAACGGTGGGGAATGTAATACCCAAAGATATTGGGACCAAGTCCAGTCTGTCCGTGGGAGTGCTGACTGGTTCATCCTCATTGCTCAAATAATATAACTATAATAATCTCTTGGTCAAGCATTATAAATGTCACTAGATATGTCAGCGGATCAGATTTGTATATGATATCTAAGAATAAGTGACTCAAGTCCTCCTGATTACTAATGTGATATCATACCAAATCCGACCCAAGTCCACCCTATTACTAATTCGATATCTGACCGAGTTAGGTTGGAAATTTCACTACCAAATCCGATGGTTATCGGAATCTGAATGCATATAAAAATACAAATTTGTAATATCATATGTTTTCAATCATGATAAAAATTTAAAAATATTAGGAAATGCATCCAAAGAGAGGAGTCGAATTGTCAAGACCATTATGGGTCTCATCGAGCAAGTTTGGATTACTCCGAGGACAACTAGATTGCCAAGACCATTTGGTGGTCTTGCCGAGCAAGGTTGGTGCCAATGTCAAGAACCGTTTTATTTGTAGTAGAGTAAAAAAATGATGGGGTTCAGGTAGGGGTAGCATAAGAGAAATGTTGCTCCATTTTATTCCTTTTAAGCCTGTTTTGATTATTGATATCTTTATGGTGATTTTTCATTTGAGAATTTTGCAAAAAGGCCATTGGGGCAAATACCAGGAGTCTTATACTGATTGTGGGTTCATGAATAGGGTAGAACTGTCCTAGTAAGACCTTAAGGTGGGGGTGCCTTTCTTAAGATAATCAATTTAGACATGAAACTTTCAGGCCCTAGTAAAAAGAGTTAAGCATGATTTGGTCATGTGGGACTGAGAAATGATAGATCTTTCTGTAAACTTCTCATATTCATGATCTTCATTATGATGCATGAAATAAACTTTATTATATGCAGTGGGACTCGTGCAATTATAATAGAGTTTGTAGCCCATGACAACCATAAATGATTGATTTAAGATAGTAACACTTGGCTTCACTAAAGCTTTTTTCCTCTAATTCTGCCTTGGTTTTTAAGTGATTAGTTATAGGGATATGAGATTAAGTCTCAAAGCATACGTGTTAGGTCTAATGGTCCCCACGAATGCTTGAACTCTAAAGGAATAGAGCTTGATGATAATGCATTTAAGTGCACCTTTTGCCTCTAAGTCAGTTTTTTAGAGTTTTTGTTTTTAGCTTGAAGTATCTTGATTCCTCACTTTTGTCATCATTTTACCTGAGACCTAGCAACCATGGGTTTCATGGCTTCTCAGTTCAGGATGGTTGCCCATAGCTATCTAACCTCTACCTCCAATGCCCATATGGTCGGAGCTTGCCACATTTTCATAGGTTTAGAGGTAAGTATTGACATTTTTCTCACACACTTTTCTATTTCTACCTCTACCACTAAAGCCATGGGCTCGGAATAGGTGTCAGCCTAAATGCAATTTTTCTTTTTTGGCATTTTTTTATTTTTTTCTTATTTTTTTCCTTTTTTCATGCATTTTCAATGTCATTCCTCATCGAGATAAAAGAAAAAGACTCCTTAGGGGGTCAACCTATGAACCTAATAATCATTGAAGTTATTCAGCACCCAACCCTTTTCTTAGAGAGTTGGTTGCCTAAGTGGGTTTTTCATAGAATCTATACTTATGCATCAATAATGATCTAATACTCGTATAATTTATCTTTATAGATTCATAAGCTGAAATCATTGGATTAAAATACCTTAGTCTCATTGTGTCACTTTCTTATCTTTTCCTAAGACTTGGATGTCTTATACGGTAGACTCTCAAGTGCAGGAATATACTTGGGGGAATGACCATTTTGAAAGAGTTGCATATGTTTTTTAAATAAGACCCCTGACCTTTAATGATTTTTCAATAATATGCATAGCATTATGATAAAACTCTATCCTCCTTCTATGACCATTATAGCCAAGGTGAACTAGACTGACAAAACTGTTTTGGGTTTTGCTGAACGAAGTCGGACCAGTTCATGTATGGCAGGGGTATGGAGACCATTGTGGGTCTCGCCGAACGAGGTTGGACCAGTGTTTGGAGGTAAAATAGGCTTTCAAGACCATCTAGGTCTCGTCAAACGAGGTTGAGCTCATTTGGGATCGACTATTTGTATGCTTGGTTGATAGAGGTTCCTTCTTGCCTAAGAGATTTGGACTTTGGATGACTTTATGATACCCTATCATTGGATTTGAGATAGGTTCAGACTCCTTTGACATGCCTTCACATGATTTTGACAAAAAGGCATCATTAGAAATGGTTTGAAAAGAAATGATGGGTTTGACAAAAGCTTTCTTAGCCTTGTCAAAAAGAATAATATGATCCTGCAACGAAGATGATAACTTGGACCTTAGAAAGAAAAAATCTTTTTGATATTTTTTTTTTTTTTTTTTTAATTTTTTTTTTAAACTTTTTAATTTTTTTTAGAATTTTTGGTTTTTTGATTTTTTTTTTGTTTTTCAAAAGACTACTTTACCGAGTCTGGGTTTTGAGGGCTTGCCTGGGGTTGTGGGATGGTGACATGTGCAAGATGTTTTTCTTCTCTATACCATTGTAACTTTACACTGACTTCTAGTAGCCTTTTTCTGAGCAAGCTGGTCTTTTTCAGAGGAAGAGGAGGAAGGACCTGAATTGTTGTTTGACTTTTGTGAGATTAGGCTAAGTTGATGCAAAGTAAGTGTAAATCTTGTGTTCTCAGATACAATCAAACTCTCTGCTCAGCTGACAATGGTTGACCCCTTTTTGAAATGTTTTCTTAGGACCATGTGAGCTTTTTTATTTTGCCCTTTTTCTTTTTAGGTCTTTTATATCTTAGGCCTTGGGCCCCTGCTTTTGAAACTGCAGAGAGAGACTCTCTTATGCCCTGATGGCTTTTTTCCAATCCTTTGAAAGGTTAGTACCCCATGTGCAAAGTGATTTTTCATCTATTACCATATTTTTGCACATGTTGATACATGGGATGACTCTTGAGGTAGGAGTCATCAATCATTTTTTTTTGGCTGAAAACCTTGAGCCTTTTGGATAGGTCTCTGACTGACACTCGACCCAAATTTGATGAAGCCACATTCATGACTAAGCTAGATGATGGCATCATTTTCTCCTTTTGCCAAACTGTTGATATGTCAATCTGCCCCTTAGATTTAGACAATGAGGGTTGTACAGGGAGGATATCTTTTTTTGTGATGGACGTTAGGAGAGGAACCTTGATGTGATTATTGTCTGGTGGGTCTAGACGAATTACACTTATCTGAAGCAACTGCCTCAAAATCTTCTCGTTCTCTGGATTTTGCTATCCTTGTACCCTCATCCCCTCCTTGGTAGTAAACTTAACGAGCCACCATAGTTGATAAGAATTGGCATTGCATGTGATAGCTTGGGGAATGTGTACCACTGAGTTTGCAGGTAGTCTTTGCTTTATAGCCTTTTCTGGAAGCCAATTCTCTATTTTTTCACATGCTTGGGCCTCCTCTTCTTCATTATGATTAAGGAAGGATTCTTGAAAATTGCTCAGGTCATTATTGCCCTGGTTCTGTGGTTTCTTATTAATCAAGAGCTACCATTCTCAATATTGTCTTCTATGATGTGCCCAAGGATGTGTCATGGCTCACCACCTAATAATATCGACAATATTTAGATGAATCTTTACCCTTCATCTGTGGTGGATCTGACACTTTGGGTAACTTTACCAAGCCATCTTATAATAGAAGATTGAGGACCTGTGACCGAGCTTAATTAAACTTTTTGAATCTTCAATCTCTAGTCCATTTCAAGTTTCTAGTGTACGCATTTTCATTTGAGTTTGCCTTCTTTGGAGGGTTCTCTGGTTGCTCGCCTTTTGACCTGAATTACCCTGCTTTTGGTGGCCTTTGACAATATTGATTTGACCTTTGGATGAATCTGACTTCCTGTAGACATTGTTCTCCCTGTTTCTCTTCAGGAATTCATCATGTAATCCTCTCCTGAAGCCTACCTCAAAGGTGTTAGTCTTCTTGATGAGTTCAACATAAGTTTTGACTTGAGCCATACTGATCAGGCTCCTCAGAAGTTATGAGAAGTTTTTCATAATAATCATTAAGGCATGAGAGTTTGAAATTGACTTTTTCATTTGATTAGTTATGGACTGTCATCTATTGATAAACTTGTGAGTACCTTTCTTTTTTTCCACTTTAGGTTATAAAGCTAACTTATGGTGGGGGAGGGCCTCTAGATTGAAGCAAAAACGCTCCATGAATAGGTTCATGACCAGTTTGAACTCTCTTATCTGTTAGAGGTTCAGGGTTGCGAACCATTCTAGAGTCTCTTCCTCTAGACTCTTGAAAAAATAGTTGATCAGTTTTCTATCATTGTGCCAATATTTGACTATGCTCTCCATGAAGAAGAAATCCCCTTTCCCACTAAACTTTAGAAACTTAGGGGGAGCATCCTCATCATCATCATACCCCTCAGGCAAAAAATTCTCTACGGAGTACTATTTTTGGTCTAAATCCATCTATTTTGTTCTGGCACTAAGGTTTCATACCATATCCACTAGAGACTTAATTTTTTTGTTCGATTATAAAGATATGGTATGGACAGAGGGAGTCAATCAGGGTCTATGAATTTTTCTCTTCTCATCGGACACTTGAGACTCACTTTATTGGTTGTAGGCTTTCTCAAAATTTGACTCTTGGACCTTCCTATAGGCACGTGCTTCTTTGTGTTCTGACCCTTGGGCTCTTCTAGCCTTTTTGTTGGCACATGCTTATTTATGATCCAAACCTTCTTGAATTTCTTTCATTCTCTCATATATCTCCTCTATGTTTTATCTAGATTGCGTTTGTACATCCTTTTCTTTGGACCGAGATTTAAAATGCGAGGTCTTAGGGGCTCATCTCTTTGAGGACTCACATGTGCTATTGTCTATCTTGTAACCTGTATGAAAACCTTACGAGACTGGTGAGAGTACTCTTCTTCGGACCAAGCTTTAAAATACGAGGTTCCTCAGATTTGTCTTTTGGTAGACTCATACATGCTAGAATTATCCATCTCGTAACCCACATGGGAGACTTTGTGAGACCGATGAGAGTACCGATGTTAGCTAAACTCAAGAAACATCAGGGTCTTTTCCCATTTTCGATCACCCATAAACTCATTAGGAATGTCAGTATGCATCTTCTCTTCTGGATCCTCATCGAATATGATATTTTGCATCATATGGGGTAACATCTCATATGTAGGATTATTCAGAGATAGTTCATTTGGGACGGATTGGATTTGAAGTTTTTGAGTTTTGGATCAGGTATTCATTATACCTCAAGTAATTGGTTTAGACAGGCCCAAACAAGTAACGAGAGATTTTCAAAATTGGTAGGTACCTTAATTATCCTCAAAAGATATATCTATGGAATCTGCAAGGTCTCTTCGGATTCTATGGACAAGGGCTCCAATTTGAATCTACTATTGATATACCCAAGCTAACCGCTTAAAGGTACTGATAGGTGGATTATCCGACTTCAAAAAAGTACCACCACCGATATACTCAAGGTCACTGCTTAAGAGTATTAATGGGGATATCTGGAGGTCCAAATAATAGGATATAATTTTTCAAAAATTCTCAACAAAAAGAAGGGGCGCTAATCCTATGAGATGGATAAAAATTAAAAGCACATAAAAGAGAACAAACAATGTCTCACCCAAAGATCATAACTTACTAAAGGTGATGTTTTCGTAAATTCTATGTGATAGGATATTCTTTGATAAGAGTTTTCTAAACTGTGTTATAAAACCTAGCCCTATTATGAATGCAACTAATGCAAAGAACCTATGTGCATGGAGAGAAAAAGAAAAATGATCTTAAAATAAGATAAATAACAAAAAAGTTATTGAAAAAATCACTAAAATGGTCGAGTGAAGTGATCACGAAATTCTGGACAGCAAGGTTTTGGACGACAGGGGTTCGAACGACAAAGGTTCAGACGGTGGAGGGCTGGACGGCAAAGGTTCAGTGAAGTCTGGATTACAGGCACTCGGACGGTAATGTTCCAAACAACAGGGGCTTGGACGTCTGAATAGAGCTCGCAGATGGGGCTAAGCCTTGGACGACACAGTCTACAGGGTATTGCACCTTATGTTGGGTCGTTGCAGGTTCAAAACCCAATGGTATAGTTGTTCAACTGGTAGGGGTCTGCCTAACCCGAACTTGCGTTTTGAAAAAAAAAAGGAAAAGAGTTGTGTTTTTGTCCTGCCATTGTCTGGTAGGAGCAACTAGTGGACGTCACCACTGTTGGGACATTGCATGTTCAAAACCCAATGGTATAGTTGTATAGTTTGACTAACTCCAGATTGCCTTTAAAAAAAAATTTATTTTCTTCGTAGGAATATACCTTGCAAATCCAGAGCAAACCAGCCTATCGGGATTAAAGGTGTCAGATCTGGTTTGGAGATAGGTAGGTTCAAACCTGAATCCAGTAAGAGGTGTGGGATACCGGGTCTGGAACCAGTCCTATCAGGTATGCCATATGACAAACCATACTCAGAGAGTACCCTGTAAGAATTACATGAACCAGACCTGGTACATACCATGTAAAATAATATTTTCTATCCTTTTTTACATTGAAAAATCACGGGTCTTAACCAAAACTCGAGTCGGGCTCAGATCTAGTATGAAATTACCACACCCAGCTTCAAACCCTAGTGGCTCAAATACAACTTATTTAGAGAGTGGAAGTCATGATCCATTATATTGTATGGTGATGATGAAAATGAGTCAAATTATCCATTGAAAATTAATGACCAAAAATGAAACATCATAGAAGGAGGGATCAGGGTGACAAAACGTCTTACTTCCTAAAAGCTGCTCGTTGGTCTCTCCATCACGTCATCAACTGGCAGAGGTTCAGACGACAAAGTGAGCTCACCGAGTTTGACAGGTGTGATCAAAAGTAGGGCAGTCAGAGCTAAGTCTCTGATCATGAGAACCGTTTTTCCGTGTAAATATAAAAAAAGAAAAACACGCAGTTAGGTTAGGATGGCCTCACATAATTTTCTTTTTAAATTTGTATTTAATAAAAAAAATGTTGGTGTTGATAGCTTTCGAGAAGCTTCCAAAGTTAAAGTTAAACATGTATCAGATGGGACATATGGACTGCGGGTTCCATTGTGGTAAAGTTAAAGTTAGGTTAGGATTGCATTAGGTTGTCAGCTGACCATTTTTGTCATGTAAGCCTACATGGGCATCATGAATTGCACGTTTCCATATCCTCTAACTACCATCTCCCAAAAGGATCCTAAGCCCTGATCACCATCATGGGCCAAACCTAGTTCAATAATTACATGCATATTTACAAAAATGTTTCTTTATGTAAAAAATATACTTTTCTCATGAAAATTTGATTTTTTATTTTTTTTCTAAGTTGGTGCCAAGTTTTCTATTTTACTTTTCCCCATTAATTTTGAGTCGAATTTATCTTCGTCCCCAAGATATTGATATGAGAATTTGTGGGATTAGGAAATATAAAAGAAAGTAACCCCCCGGCCGGAAGAGAAGGGATAAATATCAAAAAGTCATGTTGCCGAGGATGGATCAGGTGCAATCACATTGTACATTTTAAGCAAGGGATATAGCCTTCAAGCTTTGAGCTGTGAGGCCCAACAAAAGATGGTGCAAATCAGGTGCAGAGCGGCTCACTAAAGTGTATGTGATTGCACTGCACTTCATCTGATGTCCTAGTTGCTAAGGCCATACCTGGCTTTCTTTTGTTGATCCTTTTCCTGTTTTTTCTTTCCCATGCACTTACATCACACAACTGGGTAGAACAGTATCACGTAGTCACCTCCTTTTCTTTCATTTTCACAACCAAAATGTTTTTAATTTGACCTCTTGTGATTATTCAAAAAGTAGTTTCATTGATGCTTGGCTTGAAAGTTTATTTATTTATTTATTTATTAAAGGTAAGCTAGCCGGGGTTAGGCGGTCCCGTATCACTTATTGGTTTTGAACCTGCAAAGTCTCGACACAAGGTGACGTGCACTAGCTGCTCTTACCAGACAAGCAGAGAAAGTTTTGAGCACATTAGTTTTCACAATCTATGGGATTTTTTTTTCTCACCAAAGCTCGCTCATGTGGCAGGCGATAAGGTCACCAAACGCATCATTTATTGCAAGAAAAAAGCTGGGAACCTAGGCTTTCATGTCGATCAACAGGCGATTTTTTCAATGTGATCAAAGAAAAAAAATAGAATAAGAATTTTATTGCTTGGAAATCTCTGTCATGCTAAAGTAAAATCATGCTTTTGAATTTGTAGTTAATAGGTTATAAGATCCTGAAAAAAATTAAATATTACGGCAAATTTGCAATATGTTTAAAAAAATATGGTATTTATTATTTATTGTATTTTTGTCAAGATTTTATCATTTCGAACTTATCAGTGATCGAAGATATTTCTGATATAGATGGCCAATTTATATTATCAAGGCGCTCTGTTCAACCAAATAATCTTATTTCTTGGTAATAATCTGTATTATAAGCATGAGTAATGCGCTGGTTCTTCCCACTTTCTCGTTCTGCCCTGTTATGTTCCTTCAAAATTTTGTTTAGTGGGGAACCAGCTTTTGGATCACTGGAATCCGACCTGTATCCAGGTTTTTTAGGTGATCTAAAATCAATGGCTAAGAAGGCATCAAAAATTTTTTGGCTCATAATAATATATTTTTTCATCAGAAAAACATAATCCGAGGATCGATTCCCACTAAATCGAGCATGCTAAACGCATCCAACTGTTCAGATATATCATAAAATAGTTCAAACTATACGACCTAACGAGAAAAATGGGCCTAATATGTTCAGTTCTCTATAAGCATAGTCACAAAATATCAACCTTGGTATACATTAGAAAGAAAAATCTCAAACTTTTTTAGAAAATAAGGAGAAAATTGACATAAATATAAAAAATAAGTAATAAATTGACCTAAATTGATTTTAAGTTGTTGTTGTTGTTGTTGTTGTTGTTGTTGTTGTTGTTGTTGTTGTGAATCTCACATGTTGTGACTTAAAAGGAACCAAAAATTTAAGAAAATTTTCAAATACCCCTCAAACGTTTGGGCCTTTCATCATCACACTAAACTTTTCAGAGTTTGCAAATCCCCACCAAAGTTTTTACTTTGGTTAATCAAATTGTCCTAATCATGAATTAATATTGGGTCGTTATTGGGGTTAACCGTAACTACTATTTAAAAGTTACTATTTTACCCTTTTTTATTTTTCACTCATCGTAATTAGAGTCCCAATGTCTGTCTCTCTCCATTGATCACGTAAATCAACTGACTCTTTCCTGATTTCCTACATTATCACGGTAATCTCTCTCTAGATCTCTTCTCTTTTTCTTGTCATTGACATGCACCCACCGACTCTTCCTTAATTCTCTGCATTATCACAACAATCTCTCTCTCACTCCCTAGAGACTGTAGTTCTGAGGTTGTGCTTCTCCTCTTTGGGTGATGGCCAGAAAAATTTTCTGACTTCCTGTCTTCGGCCACTTTCGGTTTCTCTCTCTCTCTCTCTCGCTCTCTCTGGATCACTGACCTGCTCGAAGAAAAGTCCCCACTAGAGGGCTTTCTTGATGTTGGGGGCGTCTCAATGACTGGGGAGGCCTAACGATTGGCGGTCGGATGCCAAAACGATGATGTCAATGAACCCCTTCACCAAAAACAAGAGATCTGCTGTTACGACAATGAAGCCGTACACGATACTTCAAGTACAAGGTTTTGATGATGAACAAATTAATCAACTGTATTTCAGCTAAGGCAATGAAGAAATATGACAAGAATTGAAGAATTCGATAAAGAATCTTTGAAGACTAGGGTGCAAATATAAAATCCATTAAATGTCTTAGATTCTTATAAGAACCTTACTTAGAGTGCATATTTTGATTCAATTTCACCTAAAAAGTCTTTACAAAAACTTTTCTAAAAGAACCCCTCATGAAAATCATTTTAGAAAAAACTTTACTTAATTTTTCATGTTTATTAGTCGACCAATAGACTCACCAGTCGACCAACTTTCTCACGCCAAATTTTCTAAGCAAAACATCATTTTTGTCAAATTAGTCGACTAACAATTTTATCAGTCGACCGGACAGAACGTGTGTTTTCAAAAAATTTAGCAGCAGTCGACTAGACAGAACATGTGTTTTCAGAAAAATTTAACAGCAGTCGACTGAAAGAAATTTCAGTCTATTGATGATATTATCAGTCAACTAACTTTTTCTTTAGTCGACTAAGTTTCAAAACTTCAGATTTTCAGTCGATTAATTTTGTTATTTTTTCTGAAACTTTTAAAAGGCGTGTCTTTTCATTTTTCAAACATTTTGATCGTTCAAAATGGACTATTTTGACACCCTTTCATACTCTCAACGTATGAAATCTTTCAACTATAAATATGAGTGCATTCCACACTCAAAAACATCAAATTGAATCGAATCCAATCGAATTACAAAGATCAAACTCTTTGCTTTTTACTCTTATTCATTCAAGTCTTTGTTTTCTCACTCACTTGATATTTTTACTTCAGTTTTTCACTCAAATTCTTTTGAGAGACAGTGAATTCGTGAGTTGAGTATTTCAACAACCTCAAAAGCCAATTGCATTTCATTTGCATTCATAAGAAGGACTCAAAAGTTGATTGTAAGTTACTTATTTCATTTTTCTATAAAAGGAAAGGACTTCTTGATTTAAAGGAGTTGTTTGCTTTCAGTAGGTTTGTTACTGAAAGTGAGACCAGATTTGGTTTGTATGATCTTTTAGTTACGTAAGGTTGATAGTGGAAATCTCAAGCGAGTTTTGCTTGGGGATTGGATGTAGGTCTGGAAGACTGAACCAGGATAAATTCTTGTGTTCTTTGTGTGATTGCTTTGCGATTTTCAAAATCCTTCAAAATTTCAAAGATGATATTTAAAAGCACTATTCACCCCCTTCTAGTGCTCATTGCCTCGATCCTATAGCACTTTCATTTGGTATCAGAGCATGTTAGCTATATTTTGATTTGACCATCATCTAGCATGGCAACACCTTCTCAGCACAAAAAAGGATGCTCCTCTGTTCGTCTTCCTCTTTTCGACGGAACAAACTATGGATACTGAAAAGTAAGAATGACAATATTCCTACAATCCATGGATCTCGAAATTTGGAGAATTATTTCAAAAAAGTACTGAATATCATCAACTGATTTTAGCCAATAGACCGATGAAGAAAAGAAGAGTGCTTCACTCAATGCCAAAGCTATGAATGTGATATATTGTGTCATTGACAAGGTAGAGTTCAATCGCATCTCTTAATGCTCTACAACAAATTAAATCTGGCATACTCTTCTCGTTACTCATGAAGGTACATCAAAGGTAAAGGAATCTAAGATTGCTTCTTTGGTTCATAAATTTGAATTATTTAAAATAAAGCAAAATGAGTCTATATCGGACATGGTAACAAGAATGACCGAAATTACTAACACTCTAAAATCCCTTGAAAAAGAATATTCACAAGTGGATTTAGTTAGAAAAGTCCTGAGGTGTTTAACTTCTGATTGGGAGAGAAAGACCACAGCTATAGAGGAAACCAATGATTTAAACACTCTATCTCTTGAAGATTTGGTTGGTAACTTAATAGCATATGAAGTCCAACTTCATGATAGATAAGAAGAAGAACCCAAGAAGAAATCTTTTGCTTTTAAGGCTACTTCTGACTCTGAAGATTCAGAAGAAGATGAAGATATTGCCCTCATCACAAGGCAATTCAAAAGATTCATCAAAAATAGAAGATTTCAAAGAAAGGTAAAGAAAACAGATTCTTCTAATCCTAATGAAGTCAAGTGCTTTAACTGCAAAAAGGCTGGACACATCAATAAAGATTATCCTTTTCTCAAAATCAAACCCAAGGACCAATTCAAGAAAAAAAAGACATTTCAAGCATGTTGGAATGATAGTGATTCATCTTTCGATGATGAATCTAATGAAGAAGTCGCCAATATGTGCTTTGTAGCACAAGAAGACTCGGTAAGCCAATTTGAATATGATGATTTATTAGAAGCATTTAATGATTTGTATGCTAAATTTAAGAGTCTAAGATCTAAAAACAAAGAGTTAAAAACTGAAAATTTAACTCTTGACTCTCAAAACAAAGTGTTACTTCAAGAGATAGAAGATCTCAAGAAGAAAAACTCTTGTCAAGCATTTGAGATAAAAGAAATTGGAATTAGAACCAATCTCTTGCAAGAAGAAATAACAAGTTTAAAAGAAAAATCAAATGAACTTCTTTCTATAGTGACCAAATTCACTAATGGACAAGAAAATCTAGAAAGACTTCTTGGTTCTCAAAGATGCTCGGTTAATAAAACCGGATTGGGATATAGTTTCTTTGATACTCAAAATATACCAAACTATGTGGTGATGAATCAAAGACAAAATTCTCAACCATTTGTTCAAAGAACTAAATTCTTTAGTTATAATAGAAATGCATCTAATCATGGTACTTATAATGCTTATAAGCCTAGACATGATTACTCTAGAAATGCTAAATCTTTTTATAGAAAGAATATTTATTATCAAAGGAAACCAAAATCCAAATGGATATGGGTTTCTAAGACTAACTCTCATGAACCCAAAAATAGAAAGGGGTCAAATGCTTTGTCTTCTAATTTTGTTGTAGGTACACAAAATAATGAGCAAATGGATCTTAGACAACGGTTGTTCCAAACATATGACTGTAAGGCAAGAGTTATTATCCACCCTCCAAAGTAAGGATGGAGGAACTGTCACCTTTGGTGACAATAACAAGGGAAAAGTAATTGGTATTTGTAACATTGGTAATCCAAAATTTTCCTTGATAGAAAATATTCTTTTAGTATATGGTTTAATGCATAATTTATTATCCATTAGTCAATTATGTGATAAAGGTTTTCTCATTTTTTTTGAACATGATTTATGCTTAATTTCTGATTTTCAATCTAAAAAGATCATTTTTAAAGGTAAAAGAAGGAATAATGTATATGAACTTTATCTAGATGAGTTACCCACTTTTAATGAGAAATGTCTTATTGTTTCAAATGAAATTCAATGGTTATGGCACAAGAGACTTGGACATGTTAACTTTAAAATAATTTCCAAGTTATCCAAGAATGATCTTGTTAGAGGCCTACCTAGAATATCATACAAGAAGGATCACTTATGTGATGCTTGCCAAATGGGTAAACAAATCAAGAGTTCTTTCAAAGCAAAAAATATAGTTTCAATAAAACGTTTTCTTGAACTTTTACATTTAGATCTATTTGGACCATCTAGAATTCAAAGTTTAAATGGTAGCAAGTATGCTTTTGTTATAGTAGATGATTATTTTAGATTTACATGGGTGATTTTTCTAAAAAGCAAAAATGATGCTTTTTTCTGAATTTTGTAAACTTTGTAGAAGAATTACAAATGAAAAATCTGCATCTATTATTAAAATTTGTAGTGATCATGCTGGTGAATTTGAAAATGAATCTTTTCTAAAGTTTTGTAATTTACATGGTATATCTCACAACTTTGTTTTTCCTAGAGCGGCTCCACAAAATGGAGTCGTAGAAAGAAAGAATAAAAGTTTGCAAGAATGTGCTAGAATCATGCTTCAAGATAAAAATAATGATAATAATAATAATAATAATAATAATAATAATAATAATAATAATAATAATAATAATAATAAACGCATTGTTTCATTTTTATGCCCGTATGTTTTTCTCTTTTCATAAATAAAACCCTCTCTCTTTCTCCTTTGTCTCTTTCAAAAACCCTAGGAGTGTCGGACGAACTCCTTCTCGCCAGAATCCTCTTGCCGTGACAAGGTGCCTCTTCAGCCAATGACACTTGTGATAGCCTCTTCTCAACTGCCGTCATCCACCGCGTCATCTTCTGTTTCTATAGTAGATGAACTCCTCGCCTCTTCTCTCTTGCCTAAAATCCATGGAAACTCGATATTCCTTTTTTGTGGACTGCTCGCGCCAATTGTTTTGGCCACTACCAGAGGCCTTGATCGTAGAAGGCACACTGACCACATCGCACAAAGTGATTCAGCAACATTTGATATCTTCTACAATGTCGAACAACTTCTTCCTCTCCCACCGGATGTCATTTTTAAAGCATTTGGAAGCCGACATCAACAGTGTCTCCACCTATTCCTCTCAACGATTTTGTTGATCAACCACTCCTTGCAACAACGATTCTCTTTGACAGGTGAATTCGTTTCGTTCTTAACAACCATGTTTCGTCAGAAAACAACCTCCGCACAAGGTTCCCCTCCATCTACACCACAAGCACGTCATGGATTTTCTCTTAGACTACTCAGAAATCCTCTTTTATATGATACCTTTGGATCGATTTCTGCACTTCCTATTTTACCAGGCCGAAATGTTCTGTCTCACATATTTTCTCGCTACAAAATCAGAGAATTATTTACAGGCATTTCACACCTTTTTTACGCTGGTGCAGACCCTCTTCATTATCCTTTACTGATCCATTTTTTTTACACAAATTTACAAATTGATCATGAAACGGGATTTCTTTCCTCTTGTTCGCGATGTTGAAATTGAGTTTGATTCTAAACTTCTTGGACAAATCTTAGATATTCCACCTTCAAAAACTCTTTTCAATACTATTGAACTTAATGATAAAAGAATTTTTGAACAAATTCTTCTTCTCAGTGCACCTCATTGTCCTCCTTTCAAGAATATCAATCTTCAAACTCGTGCTCGCATTGTTGGATGAATTCTTGCCCACAATGTTCTACCTAAACTGGATCTTTTGATTACTATTCCACAGATCTCTCTATGACTCTTTACATCTTATTTGGAAATATTTTGGTAAATTGGGCCAACGTGTATTTTACTACTTTGTGAAAATAAAAACCCTTTCTTTTGTATGAATGTCTTCTTACCCATATTTTCAGATATTTTAAAGTACCCCTAACTAATGAAAAATATATTAAAGAAAAAGAGTTCTTTGATCAAACTATTTTTAAACGAAAGAAAATCAAATATCTACCTCCTTTAAATTTTGATCAAACTGAACCCTCTGAACCATCACCATCTCCTGTGACACCTTCATCTCAAGCAAAACGAAAGAAATTCTCTACTAGTCAAGACAATGATGAAATTTTGCAGCAAATGGAAGCTTTGGAGCTACATCAACACACTTTTCATTAAGATGTGACTCAACAACTTTCTTCAATTCAGAAAGATATTGCTGAACTCAAGGAGATGATCAAGCAACACTTCTCTTGAACTTTGTTTACTGTCATTACTGAACTTTGGTACTTTATGGGTTGTAATATTTTGAACTTGAATTTGCATTTTGCTTATGCTATGTCTGCCCATACTCTTTTTTATTATGACAAAGGGAAAGAAAAAGACAAAAATTGCATAAGAAAAAAGAGAAAAAGACACATGGATGGAAATTATTGGAGAAAAAGAACATGATACATGGAAATTGCATATTGCATCATGACATAGAAATTGCATCATGTGAAAGCATTGAAAATTGCATTCTTGAAAAAGTTGTAGAAATGCATGAAGTAATGATGGAAATGCAAAACAATCAATATGTGATATATGTGCTTTGATCATGCTAACTTCATATGTTTTGCAGCATATTGATAAGGGGAGTAAAATCTCCATCTATGCATCTAAATGCTCTATCTTTGACTAGTTTGTCATCATCAAAAAGGGAGAGATTGTTATGACAATGAAGCTGTACATGATACTTCAAGTACAAGGTTTTGATGATGAACAAATGAATCAACTGTATTTCAGCTAAGGCAATGAAGAAAGATGACAAGAATTGAAGAATTCGATGAAGAATCTTTGAAGACTAGTGTGCAAATGTAAAATCCATTAAATGTCTTAGATTCTTATAAGAGCTTTACTTAGAGTGCATATTTTGATTGCATTTCACCTAAAAAGTCTTTAGAAAAAATTTTCTAAAAGAACCCCTCATGAAAATTATTTTAGAAAAACCTTTACTTAATTTTTCATGTTTATTAGTCGACCAATAGACTTACCAGTCGACCAACTTTCCCGCACCAAATTTTCTAAGCAAAACGTCATTTTTATCAAATTAGTCGACTAACGATTTTATCAGTTGACCGGACAGAATGTGTGTTTTCAGAAAATTTAGCAGCAGTCGACTAACGATTTTATCAATCGACCGAACAGAACGTGTGTTTTCAGAAAAAATTAGCAGTTGTCGACTGAAAGAGTTTTCAGTCTACTGATGATATTATCAGTCGACTAACTTTTTCTTTAGTCTACTAAGTTTCAAAACTTCAGATTTTCAAACGGCTCTGTTAAATAGATTAGTCGACCGACGAAAACTGTCAGTTTGCTAATATTTGTTTTCAGTCGACTAATTACTGTTTCTGTCGACTAATTTTGTCATTTTCCTAAAACTTTTAAAAGGCGTGTTTTTTCATTTTTCAAATATTTTGATCGTTCAAAATGGACTGTTTTGACACCCTTTCATACTCTCGATGTATGAAATATTTCAACTATAAATATGAGTGCATTCTATACTCAAAAACATCAAATTGAATCGAATCCAATCGAATTACAAAGATCAAACTCTTTGCTTTTCACTCCTATTCATTCAAGTCTTTATTTTCTCACTCACTTGATATTTTCACTCCAGTTTTTCACTCAATTTCTTTTGAGAGACAGTGAATTCGTGAGTTGAGTATTTCAACAACCTTAAAAGCCAATTGCATTTCATTTGCATTCATAAGAAGGGCTCGTAGGTTGATTGTAAGTTATTTATTTCATTTTTATGTAAAAGGAAAGGACTCCTTGGTTTAAAGGAGTTGTTTGTTTTCAGTAGGTTTGTTACTAAAAGTGAGACCGAATTCGGTCTGTATGATCTTGTAGTTACACAAGGTTGATAGTGGAAATCTCAAGTGGGTTTTGCTTGAGGACTGGATGTAGGTCTGGAAGACCGAACCAAGATAAATTCTTGTGTTCTTTGCGTGATTGCTTTGCGAATTTCAAAATTCTTCAAAATTTCAAAGACGATATTTAAAAGCACTATTCACCCCCCGTCTAGTGCTCGTTGCCTCGATCCTATTGCACTTTCACTGGCAACGAGATGTCAAGGTGAGACCACCCCATCTCTCTCTCTCTCTCGCCATGTTTCCCCCTTATGCTCTCTCCCCCTTTCGACCCCATTCCTGCTCCAACGACCATCACTCAACCCCGTTCCCTCTCCGATGACCGTCGCCCAACACCGTTCCCCCTCCGGCCTTCTCATCGGGCACCCGACCCAGCCAACCTCCCCTACGTCTCATGCCTCTCTGCTCCCTTGACTCGTCGGAACCCCCTTTGCCTCAGGCTATACCTCGCTCTTCCCCTGCGATCTCCCTTGCTCCCTCTCTCCCCTTCTTCCTCGGTTCGTCGAACCACCTGCGTCAGTGTCTCCCCTGTGACCCCCCTTGCAGATCTGTGGCAACCTCAACTCTGCTCGCTTAGACCTATGGCTCCATCTGCTAGAAATATGCAAATGCAGAAGAAATGGGTGTTCACATATTTGCAGTCGATTGAGCATTCGCACAGAGGAAGAGGGTGTTCCCTCAACTTAAGATTCTCTCTAATATTCGAAAGAAGAAGAACAAGAAGCACAAGGATCGACTGTTCACACATTTGTAGTCGATCAAGTTCCATAGAAGAAGCTGCTTGTGAGGGAAATCGATCGTGCATTCTGGGTCAACAAAGAAGGAGTTGTGTCATACATTTCCAGTCAATCACACGTTCTTGGGGTTTCTGGATAGTGGCTACCCGTCGTCTGGTCCTCTTAGGTTTCTCGAACGGCAGGCACCCTCGCCCTTCTGCCTTCTGTGAGCTCCCAAACAGTGAGTACCCCCATTGTTCATCCCTCTCTCTCCCTATTTTGGAATTGAACGTTCGCCCATCTTGCCATCTGACTCCCTCTCTCTCCTTATTTAGGACCCGGGCAATGGCCCATCTCACCGTCTAGCTCCCTTTGTCTCCTTATTTGGGACCCAAACGAAGATAGTCCTACCGTCCGTCTCCCTCTCAGTCCTGATTTGGGTCTAGATGGTGGGCTTGTTGTCGTCCGACCCATCTTGCTTGTTTGGTCTAGCCTCAAACAACAATATCGTTGTCATCCAACCCCTATTCTCTTTGTCTTATGATGTACCCAGGGACGGTGACACCTAGCATTATCCCATCTTGGGGCGACAAACCACTGAGATGATAGTTTATTTGGCTGTCACTACTTGGGGCAGCCAAACAACTCTGTCATCCCTCACCTCGATTAGAGGATAAGCCATTTGGCTTATTCTCATCTTATCTTATTCCAACCTTCTCCCCCTCTT
This sequence comes from Nuphar pumila, assembly GCF_984573655.1. Classification (NCBI taxonomy): domain Eukaryota; kingdom Viridiplantae; phylum Streptophyta; class Magnoliopsida; order Nymphaeales; family Nymphaeaceae; genus Nuphar; species Nuphar pumila. The sequence continues at coordinate 26,166,625 of NC_143252.1, read as the reverse complement.
TCATGATTTTCAAGAGGGGAGGACTCTTTTAGATTGGTCTTATCCCCATTAAGGATAGACCATGATCCATTTGGACTGGATCGTAACCCGAAAGAACCAAGTGATTTTTATTCCACTCAAAAAATTATAAATAGGAGCCTACTCTTAGAGTCTGGTCATCAAAAAATCTCATGTTTGAGTGTTGGCCCTAGAGAGAACGAGCCATAGCCGAGTCATATCCTTCTCTCACAAGTTGTCATACCTATGTAGAGGTGTTGTTGAAGCGATTGAAGAACCCTTGTAGCTACATGGAAGTGTTGTTGAACAAAAAAAGGAGCCTAAAAGCTTAACGGACCCTCGACTCTTAAAAAGGCAAATTTTCAGATTATTCAGTCATAATCATTATTTTATTTTGATTTTTATTGTTTTAGAATGGGTAATTATATACTTCTGATCTTTATTGCACATTCGAGCGTCTTGACGCTACAATTCAGGCTATAAAGATCAGAGAACTTGTCTGGGTCCTACCTTCCCATCATGTAAAGGACGATTGATGCTTGTATATGGCATTCCTATAATTTCAAAAATGATTTTAGTGAATCTGGGTGAGTCCCCTCTTTCTCGCATTAAAAAAATTTTGTAAATAGTTTTAGCAATCACGATAGGATGCCATAGTTTTTTCTCCAATTTTTGTAGTTAGATAAGCATCCTGAGACTCAAAAAGTTCATTCTTTCTTTGGATGGCCAAACCTTGTAGTCATCCACCTCTGCCATCCAAACCCCACCATCTGGACTCCTATCGTCCTATATTTTTCATCCGCAAACCCACTGTCTATGAGACTTGCCATCTACAAACCCAAAGTTTGTTGTTGCTCTATTTATGGAATTCACCGTTCGACAACCTGCCGTCCAAAACCCCTCACCATATGGGCCCCTGCAATCCGCAGACCCCACGTGTCTATAAGACTCTCCTCCTGAAAGCCACCGTCTAACAACTCTATTTTTAGGCTTGACATCTCAGACAACGATCAATCCCAGACTCACCATCCGACCTAAACTTGGGACCCGGCGTCCGGCACCCTGCTCTTAGGACCAACCATCTCAGGATCTAGACCATCTCCCCCTCTAAACTGTTCCATCCTAGGCTTAGCCCAATCTATGACCTCTATTCATAATAGGGCTAGGTTTCATAACACTGTTTAGAAAACACTTACTTGAGAATATCATGTCACATAGAATTTACAAAAATATCACCTCTAGTAAGTTACGATCTTTGGGTGAGACATTGTTTGTTCTCTTTTATGTGCTTTAATTTTTATTCATCTCATAGGATTAGAGATCTTCTTTTTGTTGAGAATTTTTGAAAAATTATGTCCTATTATTTAAATCTTTGGATCTCTTCACTAGTACTCTTAAGCGGTGAGCTTGAGTATATCGATGGTGGTACTTTTTGAAGTCGTAATCTATCTATCAGTACCTTTAAGTTGTTAGCTTGGGTATATCAATAGTGAATCTGAAATGGATCTCTTGTCCATAGAATCCAAAGATAACTCACAGATCCATGGATATATCTTTCGAGGATAATTAGGGTACCCACCAATTGAAAATCTCTCATTGCTTTTTTTTGCCTGTCTGAACCAATTACTTGGGGTATAATGAATACTCGATCCAAAACCCAAAAACTCCAACTCCAATCCATCCCAGATGAACTACCTCTGAATAATCCTACATACAGTATGCTACCCAATATGATACAAAATATCATATTCGATGAGGATCCAGAAGAGAGGACACACTAACATTCCTAATGAATCTATGGATGATTGAAAAAGGGAAAAGGCTCTGATGTTTCTTGAGTCCAGCTAACATCGATACTCTTATCGCTCTCTTAAAGTCTCCCATATGGGTTACAAGATGGGTAATTCTATTATGGACGAGTTTACCAAAAGGCAAATTTGAGGGTCCTTGCATTTCAAAGTTTGGTCCAAAAAAGAATACCCTCACCAATCTCATAAAGGTCCTCATGCGGGTTACAAGACATACAACTCTATCACATGTGAGTCCTCCAAGAAATGAACCATTTAAGACCTCACATTTCAAAGCCCGATCAAAAGAAAGAGATGTACTAGCACAATCCAAAAAAACCATAGAGGAGATAAATGAGAGAATGAGAAAAATTCAAGAAAGGTCGGATCATAAACAAGCACGTGCCAAAAGAAAGGCTAGAAGAACCCAAGAGTCATAACACAAAGATGCACATGCTTATAGTATGGCTCAAGTCGAAAATCATGTTAAACTCATCAAGAATGCTACTACCTTTGAGGTAGGCTTCAAGAGAGGATTGTATGACAGATACCTGAAGAGCAAGAGGGACATCGTCCAAGGGTCAAATCAATGTTGCCCAAGGCTACCAAAAGCAGGATAATCTGGGTTAAAAGGCAAGCAACCAGAGAACCTCTCAAAAAAGGCAAACTCAAATGAAAATGTGTACAGTGAAAACCTGAAATGGAACAGAGATTGAAGATTCACAAAGTTCAATTAAGCTCGATCATAGATCTTCTATTACAAGATGACTTGGTAAAGTTATCGAAAGTGTCGAATTCACCACAAATGAAACATAAAGATTCATCCAAATATTATCCATATTATCAAGTGGTGAGCCATGACACTGAAGAATACGCCGTCCTTGGGCACATCATACAAAACAACATTGAGAATGGTAGCTCTTAATTGATGAGAAACCACAAAACCAGGGCAACAATGACTTGAATAACTTAAGATCTAGTGGATCTAATGTACTTATTTGGACATTTCAAACTTGCCTAAATGTGGGTTGATTATCTTGGATCTCTACTGAGGTCCAGATCTAAATACCTTATTCAAACGCTATAAATTTCCCAATTTTCATAAAATCAAAGATCAAATAACTTAAATAAATGCTGAAATATTATCGATAATTAATTGCTATTTATTTAATTAATAATGATTAGTTAATTATCCATAAAATAGTTCAATCCAATAAATGCCAAAATAAATTTCTTTTTATTTATTTTGAAATCCAAAAAATTTGTGAGTATTACACCTTGCATTGGGGCGTCGCAGATTCAAAACCCAATGGCATAGTTGTTTAACTGGTAGGGGTCTGCCTAACTACCCCAGCTTGCCTTTCAAGAAAAAAAATAGTTGTTTTTGTCCTACCAACGGGGCTTCGCTTGTCTGCCAAGAGCAGCTACATCACCTTGTGTTTGGACATTGCAGGTTCAAAACCCAATGGTATAGCTGTATAACTGATAGGGGTCTGCCTAACCCTAGCTAGCCTTTAAAAAAACAAAAAAGTTATTTTCTTCCTAAGAATCCGCCCTTCAAATGCAGAACAAACCCGCCTTTTGGGAGTAAAGGTGTCAATTGTTCAGATCTGGTTCAAACCCAGGTAGATTCAAACCCGGATCCAACTAGAGGTGTGGGTACCGGGTTTGGAACCAGTGTTATCGGGTCTGGAACCAGCCCTATCTGGTCCCCCCCCCCAACACACACACACACACACACACACACAAGCTTTTTCTATCTGCTCTTCTAGAAACCGCGGAAACAGTATGGGAAATTAGTCACGCGTTGATAAGTTTCTCGGTTGATAGCGTACGTGAGCCCCACCATAAACCGAAAGTTTTTCCCGATTGAAAAAAAGGCGTCAAACAAGAGACCTCTGCAAACAATTCCAGGTGCATCACACGATCCCCTTGCCAAGGCTGCAGAAAGAAACAAAGCTAGTGTAGGACCCAGCTTGTGATCAGTCGAGCCTACTTTCCTGCCTGCTTTACTAACTAACTAGGCACATAAACCGAGTCAAGTTGACCCGAATCCTAAGTTTTTATACATTTAGCAGAGACTTCCTCTTCTACCTTACATCTGTGCGTGGACCCCAAAGCTTCAAACCCGAAGGACTCAAATACAATTGCTTTGGAACGTGGAAGTCATGATCCTTTAATCTGTATAGTGATGATGAAATTTTTTTTGCCATATTAGTCAATTTAAGCATAGAAAATGACCAAAAATGAAGCATTATAGAAGGGATCAGAGTGACAAAACGTCTTACTTCCTAAAAGCTGCTCGTCATCAACTGACTGACGGAATTTTGAAAAATGCATATAATAACAAGCAGTTAGGATTAGAGGTTTAGGTTCACACCTTATTGGCGTCATCGCTTGCGCAAGCCCGATCATGACGACAAGTAAGCCTCAAGACTCTTACACTTGTGATCAAAAGTATGGCAGTCAGAGCCAGTTCGGTTAGGTCTCTGATCACGAGAGTCGTTTTTTTGGCATAAATAAATACTCTGCATGTAATTAGGATGGCATCACATAATTTCCTTTTTAAATTTATATTTAATAAAAAAAGGTTGGTGTTATTCCTGAAGGATAGCTTTGGAGAAGCTTCCTATAAGTTAAAGGTAAAAACATGTATGATATACTGGTTCCATTGTGCTATAAGTGGGTCCCAAGGCAATATTATATGAGAACTCACCATCATATATGACTACCCTAGCTAGAGAATAAATGAGGAATCATTATCACTAAATTCTTTTAAGGAAAATTAATTAATGACGTTTAGGAGATTATGAAACTGGGATGGTATTTTCTCACGCCAGTTCCTTACATCATTCTTTTATGTTTTTTCTTAATAACAAAGAAAGCTGAGGAACTTATGAACTAATTGCTCTTACCGTACAAGAAAAATTAATTAAGGCCCCCCCCCCCCCCCCCCGTTTGGTAAGGTAGTTGTTAATATCTACGCTAGTTTAATTAGCCGTCCGACGGAGCTTTGGATTTGTGTTCGATCGATCTTCTCATGAGCTTTTTCTTAATTTCTTAGGTTGAAAACTCTGTTGAGTATACGTGGAAAATGTGGCTACAACTCCAAATTCTCATTTGTTTTATTCTCGTGTAAACGAAAGACTTTACGTAGGAATGACACTGATTTTTAAAAAGTACTGTACGTGGGCTCAGCCCATGTGAAAGCTTTCATAGGATAGGAGGGAGGTATGAATAGATTCGCTCAAGTGGCCGGTGGTCGTCGAAAAAACTGAAGCTCACTTGTGCCATCCTGGCACTTTCCCACCATGATGATTGCATAATTCACCGTGGGAAAGGAATGCATTAGGTTTTCAGCTGAGCATTTTTGTCATGTAAGTTGCATGAAACAAACCACAAGCCTAAATGGGCATCCTGAATTGCACGTTCCATATATCCCAAAAAAGAGCCTAAGCCCTGGTTACGTACCATCATGGGCCAAACCTAGTTCAATAATTACATGCATATGGTCCTTTCCCTGTTTTTTCTTTCCCACTTACATCGATCACACAATTGCGTAAAACAATATCGCGTAGTCACCTCCATTTCTTTCATTTTCACAACGAAAATGCTTTTAATTTGACCTTGTGATGACTCAAAAAAGTAGTTTTCACGTAGTCACCTACTCCTTTTCTTTCATTTTCACAACGAAAATGCTTTTAATTTGACCTTGTGATTACTCAAAAAAGTAGTTTTCACGTAGTCACCTAGTCCTTTTCTTTCATTTTCACAACGAAAAAGCTTTTAATTTGACCTTGTGATTACTCAAAAAGTAGTTTCATTGATGCTTGGCTTGAGAGTTTTTTTCTTTTGAAAGGCAAGCTGAGGTTAGGCAGACCCATACCAGTTATACAACTATATATATATATATATATATATATCATTGGGTTTTGAACCTGCAAAGTCTCAACACAATGTGACCTTCACTAACTGCTCCTACCAGACAAGGGGTGAAAGTTTTGAGCACATTAGTTTTTCACAATCTATGGGAATTTTTTTTTCTCACCAAATTAAGCCCGCTCATGTGGCAGGCGATAAGGTCACCAAACGCGTCAATTATTGCAAGGCTTTTATGCAGGCGATTTTTTCCTTGTGATCAAAGAAAAAAACAATAGAATTAGGCTTTTATTGCTTGGAAATCTGTCATGTTAAAGTAAAACCATGGTTTTGAATTTTTAGTTAATAGCTAAGATCCTCAAAATATTTAAAAATTATGGCAAATTTGCAATATGTTTAAAAAATGTAGTATTTATTATTTATTGTTATTTAATTTGTCAAGATTTTTATCATTTCGAACTTATCAATTATCGAAGATATTTCTGATATAGATAGCCAATTTATATTATCAATTAGGCGCTCTGTTCAACCGAATAATATTATTTCTTGGTCATAATCTGTATTATAAGCATGAGTAATGTGCTGGTTCTGCCCACTTTCTCGTTCTACCCGGTTATGCTACTTCAAATTCATAGTTTTTTTAGTATTTTTTCTCACATCTCACACCATAGTGTGATCTATATAGGTTTTGTTTAGTGGGAACCGGCTTTTGGATCACCAGAATTTGACTGGTATACAAGTGATCTATAGGTTTTGTTTAGTGGGAGCCGACTTTTAGATCACCGGAATTTGACTTGTATATAGGTTTTTTCAGTGATCTAGAATCAATGGCTATGAAGGCATCAAATTTTTCAGTTCATAAATACAATTTTTCGTCAAAAAAACATATATAATCCAAGGGTTGATTTCCACTAAAACGAGCATGCTAAACACATCTAACTGTTCAGATCTATCATGAAATAGTTCAAACTGTCAGAGCCTAACGGGGCAGAACGACAAAAATGGGCCTCATATGTTCAGTTCTCTAAGCATAGTCACAAATATCAACCTTGGTATTCCTTAGAAAGAAAAAACTCAAACTTTTTGAGAAAATAAGGAGAAAATTAACATAAATTAAAAAATAAGTAATAAAATTGACCTAAATTGATTTTATGAGATTGTTGTCGTGAATCTCACATGTTACTTGAAAGGAACCAAAAAATTCGAAATACCTTTCAAACATTTCTGACTAATTCATTCGCAAACCAAACTTTTAGGAGTTTAATTTGCAAATGCCCAACAAAGTTTTTACTTTGGTTAATCAAATGACCCCAATCATAAACTAATGTTGGATTGTTCTTGGGGTTAAATGTAATTCATGTTTAGAAGTTTCTATTTTACCCATTTTTTTTTATTTTTCACTCACCATAATTGCACAATCTCTCCCATCCAATAATGTTGAATGGTGAATGCTCTCTCTCTCTCTCTCTCTCTCTCTCTCTCTCTCTCTCTCTTGACGTGAACCCACCGACTCTTTTCCGGTTCCTAGCATCATTACGGTAAAATCTCTTTCTCTTCTCATGAGCTTTTTTTTCCTGCCATTGGGGTGCAGCTACCGACTCTTTCTTGATTCCCTACATCATCACGGTAATCTCTCTTACTTTCGTCTCTCTCTCTCTCTCTCTCTCTCTCTCTCTCTCTCTCTCTTACTTTCGTGTCTCTCTCTCTCTCTCTCTCTCTCACTCTCTCTCTTACTTTCGGCTCTCTCTCTCTCTCTCTCTCACTCTCTCTCTTACTTTCGGCTCTCTCTCTCTCTCTCTCTCTCTCTCTCTCTTTTCAAAGTGTTATGTATTTACCTTGTTCACACCAATTGCAGGATGTCTTGGTTAAATGCCTACTATATATACACCACTTGATAAGGAGTGTAAGCTTGCTAAGTGATACATTCGGATGCTAAGCCTCTTCTTAATTAGCATATGTATCGGGTTTTGTCCTCTAGTTTCAAGTAGTAATGTTAACAAAACTGTAGTCGAACAGTTGATGCAATGGTGAAGATTATGCTTGTTTTATCATTCTGTGTGCTTTAGATGGGTTTAAATTGCATTCATTATCGGTTTCTCAAGAAAGAAGCACAAATAAATAAATTGTGCAACTCAGAGGGAATAACTTTTTCTTTGAAGTGTCTATAACAGTCGAACCCCTCCGCATAGGGAAGAAGAGTGTCAAATGCATGGTTCACGTCAATGGTGATCAGAGAGGGACATTGGAACTCATCAATTATGGAGAGTGAAAAATAAAATGGAGTAAAATAGCAACTTCTAAACATGAGTTAGAGTTAACTCAAGAACAACTCAACGTTAATTTATGATTGAGGTCATTTGGTTAACCAAATCAAAAAACTTTGATGGGTATTTGCAAACTCTAAAAGGTTTGATGTGCACATGAATTAGGCCAAACGTTTAGGGGGTATTTAAAAATTTCCTAAAAACTCAATACACTGCTTTTGTGTTTGTAAACAGTCAAATTTACAGCGAGAACCCCTGGCCGCGGGAACGTGTAAAATGGTGAGCACGTGTAAAAACTTTTAAAAAGATAAAATTAGAAAAATATATATAACTAAAGTACAAACCAATGTTGTCAGTATCAGTATCGGCCCTGAATCGTTGGGCCACCGATTTAACTGTATCGACCCATACCGATACTCAAGTGAATCATTTTGTATCGGCCAAAAAATAATAAAAAATATTATGTATCAAAGTATATCAATAAAATAACCATATTTCCGTGATAATTTATAAATATCTTGATTTTTTAGAATTATATCAATATCATCTTAAAATTACAATTTTTTTTTCTACTTTCACCGGGTGTGCGGGGATGCCTTTAACTGGTGGGCTATATAAGAGCTTGTGTGTTGGTGATCGCTCGCAGAGGCCAGACCCATTAAGTGATCCGATTCTCGGCAAAAATTCATCGTCGTCGAAAAAAAAGTAACAATGTTTTCGGAGTATCACCAAAATACCACCAACATTTGTTAGCTTTAGTGCTATAAACAGTAAACGAGAGACAGGTGGGGTGGACATCAGACAAGGTACTCGGGTCCGAGTTTGGGCTGGTTTGAGAGACCGTGCCATTCTCCAAGCTGGGCTTAAGTTGACCGAGTTTGAGCGTCACTATTATTCTATTACCATTAGGTGTACTAAGCGGCGTTTGGTTCGCCGTATGGACTTAGTAGGACCAGGACGCCTGTTTCTCCGAATGGGGTGAGTCCAAGAAAGAGTCAATGGCAAATCTGTCAATGGACAGGAGCAGTTTAGTTATTATTCAAAACGTTAATTCAAGGTTGGTTCAGGTGGAGATGTGACTTGTGACCCCCTAACCGTCCTCTATATAAACCCTTCCAGTCTCTTTCGACACCATCCCGATACCTTCCACTCGAAGAGAGAGAGAGAAAGAGAGATGATGAAGAAAATAACGATACTCAAACTCTTCTCCTCCAGAGAAAGAGAAAGAGGAGAGGCCGATCCTTCAACCGCCACCACCACCGCCACCTCCTCCTCCTCCAACGGCTCAGCCTCGCCTATCCATTCCCTCATCGCTCCGGAGACCCCTCTCCGCCTCAACGCCTTCAAGGTGCAGCAGATCCTCGCGAGCGCGGAGGCGATCGTCTCCAAGTGGGATCCGAACGCCTCTGCCTACGCGAAGATCACCTCCCTCTGGTACGAGAGTCGCCAGGAGGCGAAGGAGTACCTCCTTTCGGTGAGCAACCTCCAGAGCGCCATGCATTTTCTGGCCGCCAAAGACCTCTCCTCGCCGGACCTCGTCCGGGCGCAGATCGTCATGCAGACCGCCATGAAGCGGCTCGAGAAGGAGTTCTTCCATATCCTCGACGCGAATCGTGATTTCCTCGACCCGGAGTCGGTCTCTAGTCGGTCGTCCACGAGTACGGTGGAGTTCGATGACGATAACTACTACGACGACGAGATCAGGGAGGTCGGGAAGTCGATCGGCGAGGTGGAGCGGGCGTCGTCGCTGGCCATGGCTGACCTCCGCTCTATCGCCGAGTGCATGATCGGCTCCGGGTACGGGAAGGAGTGCGTGAAGATCTACAGGACCATCAGGAAGTCGATCATTGACGAGGGGCTCTATCGCCTTGGGATCGAGCAGCTGAGCTCGTCCAACATAAAGAAGATGGATTGGGATCTCATGGAGATGAAGATCAAGGGTTGGACTCGCGCCGTAAAGATCGCCGTCAAGACTCTCTTCTCCGGCGAGCGCGTCCTCTGCGATCACGTATTCTCGGCGTCCCAGTCCGTCCGGGAATTGTGCTTCTCCGATATCACGCGGGAAGGAGCGTGCCTGCTCTTCGGCTTCCCGGGGGCCGTCGCCAAGGGGAAGAAGTCGCCGGAGAAGATGTTCAGGATGCTCGATCTATACGACGCGATCGCGGAGCTCTGGCAGGACATCGAGTCCATCTTCTCGTATGAGTCGTCCAGCTCCGTCCGAGACCAGGCCATCTCGTCGCTGATCAAGCTTGGCGAGGCCGTGAGGATGATGCTGACTGATTTCGAGGCGGCGATTCAGAAGGTTTCGTCCAAGACACTCCTTCCCGGGGGCGGCCTCCACCCTATGACGCGCTACGTCATGAACTTCCTCTGCCTCCTCACCGATTACCGTGAAATCCTCGCCGATATTATTGCCGAGTGGCCGATCAAGGGCTCCCTTCTGGAGGATATCGCAGTATGTCTCGAAGACGATCCGATCGCCGTCCGGTTCGCGTGGCTCATACTCATCCTCCTGTGCAAGCTCGACGTCAAAGCCGACCTCTACCGAGACGTCCCTTTCTCCTACCTCTTTCTGATGAACAACCTACAGTACGTCGTCAGGAAAGTGCAGGGCTCCGACCTCCACTACGTCCTCGGTGACTCCTGGGTGCGAATGCACGCCGAGAAGCTCCTGCTGTACACCGCGAGCTACGAGAGGGTGGCCTGGAGCAAGGTCACGGCGGCTCTGGAGGAGTTCCCGGCTACGATCGACGGCAAGAGCGTGAGTCAGTCGTTCAGGCGGTTCAACTCGGTCTTCGAGGAGGCGTACCAGGGGCAGACCTCGTCGGTCGTGACGGACAACCGTCTCAGGGAGGATTTGAAGGTGTCAATCGCGCAGAAGGTCGTCCCGGCCTATCGCTCCTTCTATGGACGGTTCAGGGTCTTCTTGAGGGGGGGAGGGCGAAGCCGAGGGAGTAATCAGGTTCTCGCCCGAGGATCTGGAGAACTACATCTCGGACCTCTTCTGCAGGAGCGGGAGCGGGAGCGCCCTTTCCTCCGTACGCTCACAATATTCTTCTCAGTGAACTTCCTCGGGCTTACCACTGGAACTTCGGACTTTGTTGATATACGGCTTTTGTGTACAGAAAAAGACAAAAGAGAATGTGAAGGCGTATAAAACAAAGTTTATTTGTTTAATCAAAAAATATAATTTTCGTGGGGTGGACGGAAAGTCTTTGTTCATGTAATACATAAAAGGCATAGAATATTTTCATGTTTTTTTTGCACACAAAGCCCGTTGGATTATGAGGAATTAAATATTGAGTTTTTTATTGATATTATATGTGGAGTACACAGACATTTAATGTGGTTGCGACGGTCTGGGTGTTCCTGGGTTTCCACTGAGCGCCGCGTGGCGCTCAGTGTAATGTACGGAAAACCGTACACCAGCCTGCAGGATGTTTCTGTAGGGGGGGGGGGCACTGAGCGTCACGCGGTGCTCAGTGGCAACCCAGGTACAGTCGTGTTTATGGGGGAAACATATAACCTGCCCGCGTTCATAAATGTAAAGTCTGGAATTTTGAAGATTGTGAGTGGGAGACAGCAGCCAACTAACTTGGAAAATGTGAACGGGCTCGGGGATACCTTTGCACGCACTTTACAAAAAGTGATTCTCACCTTTTTGAATCTGTCTATCTAGTCGAGGACTCCAAGTCACTTCCCCCGCCTCGTGATTCCCTTTCTTGTTAAATTGAAGATTCATCCTGAGAATCATTCTCTCGTGATTAGTTTCAGGCAATTTTCTTGAAAAATTCTCGAGTTTGCATTTCTTTTCTTTCATAAATTGGGTGAAAAAAACATCAAATCATCATGTTACTAAAGTATCGCACAAATCAGCCCTAGTTTTTCCGGCCACCCATCATTTTTTATGTCAAAATCCTTTCATACCTCTTCCTCTCTTCTCCTGAAATTATTCTCATGAAAAAACTGATCTGGTAGTATTTTTCAGAAATCTGTACTCATTGGCATGATTCATTTTCATGAGAACGAAACAAACCGGAGATAGAACGTCATAAGTTCAAAACCGAAGGTCTTGCCATAATTAATGTCAAAGCTGGATGTACTCCAGGAGCACAAGGGGTAGACCTGATCAAGGGTTTCATCTAGGGGAGTCAATGGGTCGGGTTTGGTTCGGACCCAGTTAAAACCTGAACCTGATTTTTAGGTATGGTATCTGGTCAGACCCAGGTCTAATCGGATCCACTATAAGAAAAGCATATCCAGACCCGATAAGAACTATATGAATCAGACCCGGTAAAGCCATACTTTTTATCATTTTTACATTTAAAAAATGAAGGTCTTAATCGAAACTCGGGTCGAATCTGGGTCTGGTATAAAATCTCACAAACTATACTCGGTCCATGTATTAATTAGCAGACCTTCGGTTCTGGACCCGGGTCTTAATTGGATCTTCTTATTTATCACCATACCCAGACCTTGTAATGTTTGGTTCGTGTTGGGTCAGGATATACCCGATCCGTTAACACTCCTACTTTCATCAACTGGAGGACAGCCATGATAGGGTATTTTCGGTTGGATTATGCAAAAAGAAAAAACCCATATGCATGTGCCAAGTGGCTTGCATATGTGAGTCGAGTAGTTAACGATGTCAAGTCAGACGAGTTTGTTTGGTGGGTCTGGTCTGGACTTGGTTATACAAGAAGAGTTGAGTGATTCATTTTTAATTGTGAGACCCGGGTTGGATTCAATGCCAACCCAAATTGGGCCCTGTCCAATACAGAAGGTTAGCACTTATCCACAGCGTATCATGATCCTATGCATTGATTGTAGCCGGATCCTACTTATCCGAATCCAAATTTTGAACCTAGAAGTACGAATTCGTATCCAAATTCAAACCACATCTGATGAAGTTAGCTTAACGCTAATCATATATGGTAATACGATATCAAGTAAAAACAGTTCCAGAGCAGGCTCCTCATTTACAAAGCTCGAACAGTTCAGATTTGATCCAAACGCGAACATAGATCTGCCAGAAAAAAAAATGATCCAAGCCTGTCCACAAACACTGAATCTGATCTCGATACATGTTCAGATCTTGTATTAAGATCCGTACCATGATCCAAAGTTGACTTTATTCAATTTAATTAGATCAGATCCAGACCCAAATGCAGATCTAGATCAACCATGATCCACCTGCATCAGCCCAATTTTCGCTGCTACTTGAGCGGCCATTAATATCGTGGCACCTGATACGACAATCTAGGGCTGGTAAACGAGCTTATGAGTTGAAGCCCAGCTTGAGCTTGGGTCGAACTGAGCAGCTCGAGCTCACGATGATCACTGATTCAGGCAAGCTGAGCTCATTTAAAAGAATGTATAGTCTTTTTTTTCTTGTTAACGATAAGAAAGGATCACCAACCACCCCTTATCCAACCCACATGTTTCTAGCAACTTTTTACATCATTGTCTTTTTTTTTAATAATCTTAAGGGAAAAACCCTACATCACCAAACACATAATGGTTGGCCTCTGGTTAGGCTCCCCTGGACAACCAGGGAGTACACCCAACTTCGAGCTTGAGGCAAGAGACGCCACCCATGTGTTTCGAATTTGTGATATCCTGTCAACATGTGTTTCTCGTTTTTCAAAAACTCACTAGAAATTGAAAAAAATCCATAATTCTCGCATTTTTTTGGCAAAATCTTGGAAATAAAAAATTAATTACAAAATATAAAAATTATTTTTAAAGAAAATATTAATAAAAATTATTTAAAAATAAAAATATAGGATTTTTTCATGATAAATAGCAGTTCAAAACATAAATATCGTGTTTAAATCATGGTATTTATGTTTTTTCATAAATCTCGCGATATTTTGAAAATCTCGCAAGAAATTGCCGTTTTAAACTTTCAAGCAATTTCTCGCGAGATTTTCATAAATCTGGCGATATTTGTCACACTGCAATCACATTGTACATTTTGCTGTGAGCTGTGGTGCCCAACAAAAGATAGTCCACAGCGGCTCACTAAAGTGTATGTGATTGCACTTGATCTGACGTCCTAGTTGCTAAGGACATACGTACGTGGCTTTCTTTTGGTGAGCCTTTTCCTGTTTTTTCTTTCCCACTAATTACATCACACAACTGGGTAAAACAATATCACGTAGAGTCACCTTCTTCTTTTCTTTCATTTTCACAACGAAAATGTTTTTAATTTGACCTTGTGATTATTCAAAAAGTAGTTTGATTGATGCTTGGCTTGAAAGTTTTTCCTTTTTTTTTTCTTTTTTTAAAGGCAAACCGGGGGTTAGGCAGACCCCTACTAGTTATACAACTATATCATAGGGGTTTGAACCTGCAAAGTCTCATCACATGCATATGATCCTTTTCCTGTTTTTTCTTTCCCACTTACATCACACAATTGCGTATATAAAACAATATCACGTTGTCACCTCCTTTTCCTTCATTTTCACAACGAAAATGTTTTTAATTTGACCTTGTGATTATTCAAAAAATAGTTTTATTGATGCTTGGTTTGAAAGTTTTTGTTTTTTTAAAGGCAAGCCGGGGTTAGGCAGACCTGTACCAGTTATACAACTATATCAATGGGTTTTGAACCTGCAAAGTCTCATCACAAGGTGACCTGCACTAGCTGCTCCTACTTGACAAGCGATGAAAGTTTTGAGCACATTAGTTTTCAGAATCTATGGGAATTTTTTTTCTCACCAAATTAAGCCCGCTCATGTGGCAGGCGATAAAATACAACCAAGATACCATGAAATACGGGCTGACGATGCTTATAGTCTGGCTTGGTGCGTTGCTTTTAATATAACTGACGGAATCGGCTATAGTCTGTTTGCAGCAAATATAGTGTTGTTAACGCACCTACACATGACTTACAAATATAGAAAACTCCTACTGGTTTCATACAAACAAAATTACTGATCATGTTGCATTGTGAGAATTCATTCCACATTCATTTCAGGTCCTCCAGGAGTGATTCACTAAGTTTGCGCCCAACTTCGTCGGTGGATGTTCTACTGAAATGAATAAGGACATTAAAATTACGGGATTAAAATTAAATTATATAGTACACAACACAAATTGCAAAAAAACGACATGAAAGAGACGATGTGTAGACAATATACGCATGATTCGCCATTGTTGGTCGTGTAGTTGTCTTCGTCTGCCTCACCGTCCACAATTTTCTATGTGGGATCGAGGAACTCTAGGTTTATGATGGAACCGTCGGTTTGATTGTTACTGGTTCACGAAGTATAAAATAATCACACTGTCCAGTACCTGTGCGACTATTTATGACCCAAAAGATCTACTACTCAACCAACATGATCAATGAATAATGTACGACAACTAAAAAATTTATGGTTATCCGTTGGAACTTTGTAATTCGACTACATATTCGGTGCATAGCGAGTTGTGGGTATCGCGGGAAAGCGATTTGTGCTGTAATACTCGGCCTTTGTAAACGGTGTTAGTCAACACCGAATCGCGCTGTCAAACGATAGTAGTATAAAATGCGATTGTTAGAAATTGTGGAGTACCACTCATACTTGCACTTCCACTGTTAAAGCGAACAAAGCTCCCCTTGTAATAGATCAAGAGGTTTACTTACCGCTTAAGAAATGAAGTGAGGAAGAGAAAAGAGACATTGATTAGCCTTTTATTTATAATATATGGCTACATGTTTTCACAAGATAACAATAATGATTTCAAAAGGCAATCGGAGGTGCTGGAGAAGAAGTTGAATCGACGCTACGTCATAGCTTTACCAACTAACATCGGTAAATTGACCAGAATTTCTTCTTTGTTCCATGGTTGAACTCTCTTCGTCCAGGCATGGCGCCAAAGAAGTGTAAGCTTCGATTAGTGCTTATCGCTTGGAGCTGTGTAAGTAGACTTCGTATTCGTTGCATAGCCAATTGTGGAAGTCGATTCCTGACATCACTGAAAGGCTATTTGTGGTTATCGTTGAATAGCGATTTGTGGCATCGCAACATAGTGATTTGAGGGTATTGTTCGACTGCCAATCTAAGCGGGATGAGAAACGTTGTTCAAGTAAGGTTTCTTGGGGCATTGATCAAGGTTGTGCTTCATTTTATGATCTAAGTAGGCTATCACTTGCGCGGTGATAGCTTACTCAGATCATAAAATGAATCACAACCTTTATCAATGCCACAAAAAAACTTACTTGAACAACCTTTCTCAGCCCGCTTAGCTTGACATTCGAACAATACCCTCAAATCACTATGTTGTGATGTCACAAATCGTTATTCAACGATAACCACAAATCGTCGTTCAGTGATGTCAGGAATCGACTTCCAGCGGAAGCCACAAATCGCTATCTCTCGATTTAAGCAAACCCAACAACGGACCGCAAGTCGTCAATGACAAATCGGTATAAACTCTTAACAAATCCGACATTGTTGACTTCGGGTCATGCAAAGATGCATGACAACTACATTAATAGCCCACACGGGATTTCTGCGTCTCATACCTATCTGTCGAATACATCAGAGCCTGTCATGAAAAAGAAAATATAAGACACTGTATTAAGTTTCACAACAAAAGCATACCTCCTCACAGCATTGATTACATACCAAAAGACTTGTAAAACTCAAGCGATCGTTGCCGGAAATCTGGTCGGGAGGAATGGAGGTTTCAACATTTGCTGGTACTTCTGTAGAGTATTGTTGCATGTTGGTCATTACACGAGTTAGAAATTCACAAACTTCACGTAATGGGAAGCAATATAATGTCTTACATACCTGTTCATTCGAAGGACTTTGTTGTTTTTTATTACAGGTTGGTTGTTTCTTAGTCCTTTTCTTGCCAACCAATTCTAGTGCACCCTTTGCCCTCCGACGACTGCGATCAAAGGCAGGTTTTCTTTTGATGCCCTTCACTTCATGAATATGTCCATCATAATCAACAACGTTCACTACTGACTTGTTGAAGATAATGTTTACGCTTCGGCGCAACTTTTCGAGAGTGTCAAGTGAAACATGATCTTCACCTACGTTGTTCGTTCCCATTATCTTCGGCTGGTATTCATTCGCTGCAACGGACTTAAGGTGAATTAACTCCACGTTTTCAAGTAACTGCATTGCAGCTTTTCTCACACATACATAGCCTTCTTCACTTCTCGATGCCAAATATGCAACATGCATGAATGACCTACACAGTTGTTGGTAACGAGAGGCTATGCAGCACTTCTCGTCAACACCAGATTTGCTCGCATTGTCCATAACGAGCATTTCAATCTTTGTGCGTCTCTTCCATCTTCGCATTACGTAAGACTCAGATATTTCTTGTATCTTCTCTTGATTGAGTGCCTTTAATGCATGACAATATAGAATACCTTTGAATTCATACATTTTGCACGAACATGCAACTCTTTCGTTGTCAACATTGTACGTGACATGTGCTTCTTGCCTTTCGTGATGCTTTTCGCCCTGCCATAAAATATGGTATTTGTGCATATTATCGGTTTGCACGAGTCCTTTTATTTTGCAATTCATGACATGTAACACCTCTTTCTTGATCCATTCAAATACAGTTAGTGTATACAGAGTTGCAGGTCGCCTCAATATCTTCATGCCAAAAGTTAGAGGTCGTGTATTGAAGCATTTCACGTCTTGTTCAAGCTCAATCTGTCTTAGACCGTCTACAAATAATTCATATTGTTCCATGAAATGAAACATTGTTAAACATGAATACAGGGTTTTCTTCAACGTGACATGCATAGATTCTGCTCTTTGTGTGCTTATCATACCTGCACAAAAGTATTGTCTTCCATATACCAATGCCCACTTCTCTTTTTCTGCATATAAATTTTGTAACTACAGACAGTCAATAAGGTCGTATGTCTTAATCATTTGCTCTCAATCTGACTTAAAGGTGACCTCGTCTACGCTATGAAGTACACACCTTGTAAATTTTTTGTCAAACCCTGTATTCTGATTAAATATGTGTGATCATCGCAAAATTTTTTCTATTCTCTTGTGGTTTCTCTCTCTTCCTTCTCTTTCCCTTTTCTGACCTCTATTTTCCTCCTTTTTGAAGGGAGAAAAATAAAAGAAAGAAAAGAAAGAGAGAAGATAAAAGAAAGAAAGAGAGAGAGAGAAGAGAAATTATTTTGCGCGGTCTCACTTGACCTTTATTTGAAAATATTTAGCAAATAACTCACCTCCGTTTTGAAAATTTGCGGAAAAAATGGAGAGACGGGATTCGCTCGTCGGTACGAGGTTCGACCGTTCCTGACGCCTTTACCAGGGGTAATCGAACCAAGGATCGAATCTATGTCTTTTGCTTTGCCTAAATATAATCTAAGGATTTAATCTAACTCTAAATGCACGAAGAATCATGCTTGTGCAATGCAAGAATGTATGCTCTTTTGAAAAGAATGTTTTGGAAATTTCCAAGTATTCTGAGATGAACTTGGTAAGGGAATGAAAAAATGTTTGAATTTAACTTTAGAACTTGAGATAGATCAGAGGAGTTCTAAGTTTTTAAAGTAAATCAGGATTGAAAGGATAAATGAGAAAGAATGAAAGGAAATGAAATTTAAAAGTCAGAAAATGGATTTTGAACTTGAAATTGAATTTTAGGAAAGGAAATGAATACTTGAGATGGAATTGAATTTGGATTTTCAAGTTTGGAATGGATCTGAGATAATCAAATGGTATTTAAAAATAGAAATGGTTTTAGGGAGTTTTGAATGAGATCTGAAAGTGGAATTGGATTTGAAATCTAGAATTGAGAATGGAATTGGATCTAAAGATGGATTTAAGATCTGAGATCCGAGATAAAATTGGGTTCTGGATCCTAAGATGGATTTAGATCTGAAGTCTGAGACCCAAATGTAGAATTGGGTTTAAGATGGATTTGGATCTGAAGTCTGAGATCCAAAGTAGGACTGGATTCTGGATCCTAACATGGATTTGGATCTGAAGTCTGAGATCCAAAGTGAAATTGGATTCTGGATCCTAAAGGGGATTTGGATCTAAAGTCTAAGATCCGATGTAGAGTTGGACTCTAGACCCTAAGATAGATTGTGGATCTGAAGTCTGAGATCCAATGTAGACCTGGGTTCTGGATCCTAAGATGGAATTGGATCTGTAATCTAAGATCCAAAGTGAAATTGGGTCTTGGATCCTAAAGGAAATTTTGGATCTGAAGTCTGAGATCCAAGGTGAAATTTGGATTCTGGATCCTAGAATGGATTTTTGGGTTTTTAAAAGTTCAAATGAGACTTTTGAAAATGGATCTGGTTTTTGAAAACCCAGATTGGATTTAAAATTCAGGAATTGAATCTTGAATAAATGAATTTCAAAGTCGATTTAGACCTTGAATTTGAAGTTTGAATTTTGAAATGTAGAAGAGGAAGAGAATCTCAAAGTTAAATTGAACTTTGGATTTGATTTGGAGTATTTGAATATAAATGAATTTGGAATTTCAAAGTCAAATTGAACTTTGAAATCTGATTTGAATAAAAATGAATTTGAAATCTCAGAGTTAGATTGAATTTTGAGATTTAACAATGAAATTGAATCTTGAAAATTGAAAGAATGAATCGGATTTGATAAGGATTGAAGATAGATTCGAAGAAAGATATTTACTTGGAGTTTTTGAAAAATGAATTTTTGAAAATATGATGTAATTCTATCCTAAATGATGAATGAATTTGAAGAATTTGAAATTGGATTTTGAAAAGCTATTTTATTCTTTGGATGAATTAAAACAAGATTGAAAATATAATACATCCTTGACTATGGTCATTGAATGTATTATATAATAATCTATATTTAAATTCAGGTGAAGAATGAAACACATTTGGTGCTTTTATAGAATTTAAAATGAAATTAACTCTTAGTATACCTTGACTATGGCCATTGGTATATATTTTGAGTTAATTTTAAGTTAAATTCTGATAAAAGAAAAAAATATTTAAGGAAAATATGATAAATTTTGAAAATGGATCCAGTGTGGATCTAGTGTTATTTCGTAAAAGATAAAAATCCTAAGTCTTGTTTACATCCCGACTATGGCCGTTGATGTAAATCATCAACTTAGGATTAATTTACCTCTTGCGAAATGGTGCACGTGCCATTCGTGTAGCCATTTGTGAGAATTTGAGAAATAAAGGCAAAATACATGAAAAACAAGTAATTCATGATATTTACAATGCTCATTCATTCTATCTAAGAGCTGAAAATATAACATTTTCATTAATGTTTAGCTATTACAATATTGAATTGAATTGAGATCAAACTCTTAAAGAAAGAAAAATGATTTCTATCTAATTCCTGCAAAGTCCCAGGTTAGTATAAGCAATACGGATGGGGAATGTTATACTAGAGGCTGAACTGCATGTATATGATTAAGGGACAAGATGGAATGTGTACATTTGAGATGCATGGATGGCATTCTAAGTTGAT
The DNA here is from genome assembly GCF_984573655.1 of Nuphar pumila. Taxonomy (NCBI): domain Eukaryota; kingdom Viridiplantae; phylum Streptophyta; class Magnoliopsida; order Nymphaeales; family Nymphaeaceae; genus Nuphar; species Nuphar pumila. Next base: position 26,146,243 of record NC_143252.1, on the reverse strand, counting down.
GGGAAAAATAAATGTGGTCCTACCTACCTATACTATCATTGGAAATATACACATGTTAATCTTTGAGCCCAATGAAAACCTACATGAGGAGGTACATGTAATGGTATAGGCTGAAACTAAATCAAAATTCATACAGTTTACAACAAATCAAACACCGATTATGAGCTGATGAACCAGAGCCTTTCCCAAAAAAAAAAAAAAAAGGGGCTCAGTCAATATTGCAGCAGGATGCCAAAATAGCGATCCAAATGGGGCTGAATAATGCAAAGAGATATGGGCCGTGATAACCTGTGCACTGAGTATTGTTGCTAAAGGTGAGCATGCGGGTACTGTTTATGTGTTTGCAACAGGTGGCCGAAGAGGGGTTAGTGACAGGGTATTTACAGCAAAGCAAGTGATGAGATGATTGTGGTGTAAAATGGCGAAAATGCTTGTGCTAAGAATAATCAAATTGTGAAGATGACTGGAGATATATACAGTATCTACAGCAGGCTGAGTGTATTTTACAGGAAGTGTGAACATATGGATGTTATGGGTAAGATGCAGGGGACTGTGCAATGTGCAACAACGGGGTGTTGTTGAGATGCCTAAGACTGCTGGTAGAAAAATGACGGGCATGATGCTATTAGTGCAATGTAATGAAAATACACACAGTAAGAAGACGTCGAATATCAATATACCCGAATATATGATATACTCATGAGTATCTCTAATGGCGGGTTATATGCTGTAACTTAATGGAGTTACTATCTCACAATCTATCCAACCAAAGTTTTTATGACGATGTAATCATCAAAATGAGGACCTTTCTCCCCTCCTTTTTGGATGCAAACATCTCAGCCTTTCCCAGGGCCGGTGGCGTGATCATAGACTGAAGGAAGACCCTGATGACTTAGTGTCAATATTGGTGACAATTTCAGAATGTCACTCTCCGGCGGGACTCTCGTGGATTGGATCCACATCCCAGAATTTCTTGATTTGGTTTTAATGTAACTATTATTTGAAGAGAAATTTTGTATTTCTATATCGAAGCATTCGGCTACTTGTGAATTGATTATACCCAACAGATGTCATAGAGTTAAGCCAACATAGCACTAATCTATACAGATCTGAAATTTTACAAGATGGTCTACACAGATTATAAGAACACAAATCCAGTTTCGTGAGATGACTGAGTTTTTTTAAAAAAATCACCATGGTCTTATGGCAATTTCTAAACAGAAATTAAGTCAGGAAGTCAACAACAAAGAGAAGAATGGACACTGGAAATGAAATTTTCAAACCTGTTGTAGGCTGATATTGTTTGTGAGTCACTGATAACCTGTCATGAATAGACATGCACCCGATCAGAAATCAATTTGCAGTAGTATCAGCAAGATGAATTTCAATGATATTAATAAATAAGTCTTAATGCGGTGCAGGCAAGCTATGAGCTATAACCAAGAACCGAATGGACTGTTTCTGTAGGATCTGAAGCTGGACTATTGCCGCGGCCGAATGGGGACAATCATCATTCTTGACATTTTCGTCCATCCCTTACCTGAGCAGAACTGACACTTTCCTGGTTCAGAGGCTGTTGAGGTATCATTGATCTATCGGCAGCCGGACCAATCCCCACAGGTCGACGCAAGACAGCAAGAGATCCCATAAGACCATCAAGGGAATGCGTCAGTCACTTCTAAAGCTTTTGTAGTATATCATATCCGATCTTGGGAGGCTGGTCCAGTACGGTGATAAAAAAAATGTCGACATCCATAGGAGTCACGGGATTGGTATATTGATGCTAGAGAGAATAAAGTGGAAGTGAAACTAAAAGAAACAGATGGATAATACTGTATGTATCAGTTTGAAATACGCATACCATGATACCCAGGGCATAATATAATGAAAAGAAAAGGGAAAAGTGAATATGCATCAATGGCAATGTAAGAGATACTCAAAACATCGAACATGAGTATTCGATTTTATTATTATAATAGCCTAATTAGGATCATTTACTCAGACATCTTCATGAAAAATAAATATCTCCATAGAACAGAGGCATTTACTTAACCCCTTTCATGGAATTCTGACAGAATATCCATTTGAATATCTTTAATGGAGACTCCATTTCAAGCATCAACAGCAGCTCTTACCCAAACATTCTTATGAAATCGAGACATGACTTAGGCATCTCTCATGGTAAAAAAAAAAAATGTTCTAAACAATTTAAGAAAAGATACGGATGCAAGGGAATTTATTACTCGTAGAAGAACTTTACATTGAATCTGCAGAGCTGAAAGCATAAATAACCCAAAATTCACTAAACAGGGGAGGCAAAACATGATAAAAATAAACCATACGTAATGAATAAAGTTACAGGAATTCACAAAGAAGGCAAGCCGTAATGGTATTGAACGTTAGTGCGACCTGCAATCGTTAATGCCTGTTGCTGGAGATCGCAACAACAACCTTAGTGAGAATAACAACATTATCAAAAATATGAAAGCAAAGGAGGGGTCACAACAGATAAAAAAAAAACTATCCGACGCCGGGTCAGATAGGGTATTACTTGCAGAGGCCATCTTTTATTTTGAGACAATCGGTGCTAAAGCGGCTATATGATGGAGGAAATATAATGAACAATAACTTTCATGCCATATAGCAGAAAAAGCATCAAAAGAAGACATAACCCAAGCGTTAAAACCAGAGATAAAGTTATGCAATATAGCCTGACAATGCAGTGAGCGTTTAAACAGAGGCAATGTTTGTTGTTGCAGTGGGTATCCACGAGTCTGCGATAGGCAGGTCGGCGATACCAGTCTGTCTTTCAGTGAGCAATGAAATGAAAGAAAGAAAAAAAGAAAAAAGAAAAAAGAGGAGAGGCGATGGAGGCTCACCGGATGGAGATTTGTTAGATGCCTGGTGTTGATCCTCCCAAAAGGTAAGCAATCGGGAGATCAGAACTGAATACAGGGGCCCGATTGGGGCTTTTCTTTTGAGAGCGTCAGGCGGTAGAGATACTTCTTAGGCCAAACGAGAGACGCCTGAGTTCAACGAGCGATGATTGATCAAAAGGGATGTGGAGAACACCTTAATCACTGATGCGAGGATGATGGATGAGAAGAACAACTCCAGCAGAAAGGCCCATGAAAATGGGTTGTAACGGATGCCAATGGGTTCCTCTCTTTTTCACTCCCCTGGCTCTGTTTATATAGGGACGAAAGAAATATCGAGAGAGAGGGGAGGTTAGGGATCGACGGTCATCCCTGGAAGGTGATGATTGGAGGGTAGATGAAGGTGAACGCACCTGTTGGCGTGCGATGTTGTTGATGATGAACGAAGGGGATTGGAGGGGAAGGCCTGTGAGGCCGTTGGCCATCGACGGTGCTGGGGCCATCGCTATGGAGTTTGCAATGAGGGGAGTGCGGGGGATGGGAAGAAACTTCTGGAAGAGGGCAGAAAGACGCCGCCCCTGGACCTCCGACCCTTTCTCGCTAGGGGTTCTCAAAACCCCTAAAAAAAAAAAAACTTTTCCCTGAGCCCCTTTTGGGTTAAAAACATTTATGACAAAAAAGGGGGGCTCTTTTCGGGATTTTTCAAGAAGGTGGTTTTTCTTTTCAAGTTTTCCTAAAAAGGTGGTTAAAAGGTGAGTTTTTCGGAAAAGTTTTTTTTTTTTCCAAAAACCACGTAGTTTTTCCTAATTTCTTTGATTTTTTTGCATGATTTTTCCAATTTTTGTATTTTTAGAATAAAATCCTAAAGAAAACAAGGATTAAAACTAATTTTTTTTATATATTTTTTTTTTCATTTTTTGTATTTTTGTAATAGAAAAAAAAAACTAAGATTTAAAACACTAAATTTTTGTATTTTTCTAAGAAATATTTAAAAATGTTTTCTCAAGAATCTCGGGCCATCTTGGGGAAGATCTCTTCAAAAAAAGGGGTTTGGACCCAGGTTTTGAGGAAATGTTCGAGTTTTTTTAAACCTCGAATCGAAAAATACAACTCGATGGATCCAAACGGATACCGGACGAAGTGTCTGAGCTTTGCAAAAGATTATTTTGGTAATTTTGAGAATTTAATTTAAAATTGGATAATGAAGCTCAGATTTGGATTTTGATAATGGATCCGGATCCGAAATTGAGTCAGATATGGAAAATGAATTTAATTTCAACCAAATTTTGAGAAACAAAAGGGGATTTAGATTTAAAACTGACTCAATTACCCAGAAAATGGGGACAAAGGGCAGAAAGGGGATATTTACAACATTTTGAAAAATTTGGGGTGTTCACAATATGTGTCCTATGTTCTTTGCTGCATTTTGAAAGATATGCTACAAACATAGGCGATGATGTGCATCTGGCTACACCTGAAGCACTGCAGCCGCAATTGCGTGATCACCATCTGTAAGTACAGTTTCAGGATGCTTCTCATTCATTGCCTGTATAAATACTCTGAACAACTACTCAAAGCTTTGCTTGGTCTGGTCATACAAAAATGCACTGCCTAATATACAACTCTGTGCGTGATGGTTCACTCCGACAAACTGCGGAAATGGCCACTGTTCAGTATTAGTCTTTACTGTGGTATCAAACACAAGCACATCATTGAAGCATTCATAATCTACTCTTGACTTTGAATCTGCCCAAAACATATTCACAGCATATCCATCTTCGTCGACTTGCATTGCACTAAAGAAACCATGTTCATTGCTTGATTTATTTTGTAAGTAATGAACCAAAGAACATATTTCTCTGTTCTTCATGTTATCTGTCCTCTTCCTTCTCAAGTGGTTTCTTAGATCCAAAGGTGTGAATGGCACATTTTCGCGACCACCATCTATGCGGGTAAACAAATTGTATGTCTTCCTTGGTGCAATGCCGACGCTATCAGCTATTTCAGCCATTGCAGCATGCGCTATAGTTACTTTGCGATATGACCTTAGCATAGGAGTCATAAATTATGCAGATAAATCATGATTATGATCACTGATTAAAGTGCGCACGATAAATTTCTCATTCGGATGTCTTCTCAAAACCATTCTCGCTTGACATCCACATCTTGATTCTGGCATGCTCCTTGTTGGATTTCCCATTGATTTCTTCCAACCTTGCTTGGAACAAACATATGTCTTTCTAACCAAGACACTCTTTGCATTTTTTTACCAAGAAAACCTTCTAACACTGAAGCCAACTTTTAAGGCATAATCATTGTAAAATTTATATGCAACTTCCTCACTATTAAACTGCATTCCTTCTACGAGAACAGAGTCAAGTGTAATTCCATGTAAATTCCCAGTTCCTACGCTTTTATTGTATGTACTGACATCAAAATCTACCTCATTATTGACTTGCATTTCATCTGCTGGAACATTCAAGTCAAGTGTACTTCCATGTACATTATCGGTGCCTAAACTGGAATAATCGTAGTCTACCTCACTATTGAATTGCATTTCTTCTACTGGAACATTCAAGTCAATAGTGGGTCTAATGCCTGCACCATTCTTTTTATGTACATCGTTAGTGCAGATGTTCAATTCTTCAGTTGTGTCATTAGTATAGATATTCAATTCTCCAGATCTTTCCATTGATTGAGCTACATCATCTTTATTACAACCTGATGATAAGCTCAACAATGTTTTAAGCAATATATCAATTTGTGTTTGCAGCAAAATAACAAACAAATCGATATTAACTAGCAAAAATGTGTCTCACAAAAACGAGAGTCTGTTACTAATACAAAGGTTTGACATACAATGCATATAATGAGTGAATGTAGAATACCTGATGGGGTAGAGGCCCTTCCTAGCATTTGTAAACAAGCATTCTTGTCAACAGGTCCCAGTGTCATACAAATATCGATAAGTTTCCAACCATCGTAAGGAGAAGATCTACCTGCAATAAACAAACAATGCCTTAATGGCACACAACACGACATGCCTTCTTCCTTGATAGCATGATGAGATGGAAAGCTACTCATGCCGCCTTAATGGCACTGGTTGGAATGTTTGTGCATCATTGCTTTCTTCCATAATGCCTAACAACAACGAAAAAGAAGAGAAGATAGTGGAATGTTTTGTAACCAATATATCAATTTGCGTTAGCAAGCATATACGTTTACTACGATTTAATCAGGATGCATGTAACAACGGATACCGATAAGGTTAAGCAAGTCAAAGCAACGATTTAATGAATGACAGTATGAGATTTAATGTTTGCTTATAATGAGCATCGAGTTGTCGCTTACCATGCCAATAGAATACTCATGTCGTACATGTGTGTTGACGATAATGCTCTCATTATATCCACGAGGCTATAACGCGAGTTCAATAAAAGTCACTGAGAGAGCAGCGATATGCATGCGAAAATTACCCCCCAATGCGTGTAACAATGTGTTTCTGCACGCACACGTTTTCAAAGTCTGTGTACAAATATCTTACAAATACATATTACAAAACATATAATATCGAATAAATCGATATACCAATCGATTTGTAAGATATTGAAAATTGATACGGCAATTCATCATAATAACTTACAACTCGACAATACAAAACCATACTGTCTAAAAGGTGGATAAATATATCGCACAATAAATTACAAATTGATAAGGAAGAAATTGAGCATAATAGCAAACAAATCGATATTAACTAACAAAAATGTGTCTCACAAAAACGGGAGTATGTTACTAATACAGGGGTTTGACATACAATGTAGGATACCTGATGGGGTAGAAACCCTTCCTAGCATTTGTAAACAAGCATTCTTGTCAACAGGTCCCAGCGTCTTACAAATATCGATAAGTTTCCAACCATCGTAAGGAGAAGATCTACCTGTAATAAACAAACAAAGCCTTAATGGCACTCAACACGACATGCCTTCTTAATCGATAGCATGATGAGATGAAAAGCTACTCACGATGCCTTAATGGCACTGGTTGGAATGTTTGTGCATCATTGCTTTCTTCCATGATGCCTAACGACAACAAAAATGAAGAGAAGACACGAGAATGTTTTGTAATACAAGGCAGGCACGAGAAGGCAACAATGTGTTGTAAATCAGGGTAAAAAGCAAGGCAGAAAACTCGATTGGAGAAGAAGGAAAAGTTTGGATTGATAATGGGAGCTACTGTTACAGCAGATGGCGCAGGAGTTTAATGGATAGGGAACGTCTCCACTTTAAATAGTTAACATCAAACTTTCCAACCATCGTAAGAACAAAATCTACCTGCAATAACCAAACAATGCCTTAATGGCACACAAGATGACATGCCTTCTTCATCGATAGCATGATGAGATGAAAAGCTACTCAAGCTGCCTTAATGGCACTGGTTGGAATGTTTGTGCATCATTGCTTTCTTCCATGATGCCTAACGACAGCAAAAATGAAGAGAAGACACAGGAATGTTTTGTAACACAAGGCAGGTACGAGAAGGAAACAATGTGTTGTAAAACAGGATAAAAAACAAGGCGGAAAACTCGACTGGAGACAAAGGCAAAGTTTGGGTTGATAATGGCAGCTACTGTTACAGCAGATGGCGCAGGAGTTTAATGAATAGGAAACGTCTTCACTTTAAATAGTTAACATCAAACTTTCTGGATGGAGGACTTTTTTGTCCGCTTCTCGAACCGTCGTTTCACAACTTTTGAATGAAGGATATTTTTGTCATTTCCTCGAATCGTCGTTTCAGGGCATGAAAAGCAAGTAAGGGTGATTAGGTCTTTGCAACAGCACCAGAGTCCGATGCAAAGTTATGTCAACTTATACGGGAATACGAGACCCATGTGCATGAATATGTGGCGCTCATTCGACCCCCCGAAACACAGACGTGGGATTCAGTGAATCATCGGAGGCGAACAGACACCACCCTCTCGGGTTTTTCTGTTGGATTATGCAACAAGTAAAAACAGGTCCAGTGCATGTTCCACATTTACAAAGCTCGAACAGTTCAGATTTGATCCAAACGCGAACTTAGATCTGACAGAAAAAAAAATGATCCAAAGCCTGAGACAACAAAGACTGAATCTGATCTCAATACATGTTCAGATTTTGTATTAAGATCCGTACCTGAAAAAAATATGACAGATTTGGCTCCTTGGTTTTAATTCAGGTGCATTACCATATAAAATTTAGATCCAAAGTTGGCTTTATTCAATTTAATTAGACCAGATCCAGACCCAAATGCAGATCTAGAACAACCATGATCCACCTGCATCAGCCCAATTCTCGCTACTACTTGAGCGGCCATTAATATCGTGGCACCTGATACGACAATCTATGGCTGGTAAACGAGCTTATGAGTTGAAGCCCAGCTTGAGCTTGGGTCGAACTGAGCAGCTCGAGCTCACGATGATCACTGATTCAGGCTAGATGAGCTCATTTAAAAAAATGTATAGTCTTTTTTTTCCTTCTTAACGATAGGAATGGATCACCAACCACCCCTTCTCCAACCCATGTTAATTTCTAGCAACCTTTTTACATCATTGTCTTTTCTTTTTTTTTATAATCTTAAGGGGAAAACCCCACAATCACCAAACACATAACTTCGAGCTTGAGGCAGAATAAACCCTTGCACCTCACGCAACTGGTGTCATTCATATTAATAAGCTTTGACTTGTGCAGATGGGTGACGCTCATGAGAATCATTCATGTATAACTAACTTCCTTTGGATTCAAGGAACCGAAGTTGATCATCGGATATGGTTTTTAAGGGATGTGTCACTTTCATCTTAATCGCGAAAAAAAAAGAAAAGAATAAAAATAAACTTGAGAATCATCATCATCGTCAAACATTATCTCATCTAAATGAAGACTACTATTTGTTGATAGGTTCTTATATACAGAGAATTGACTACAGCTACACAAGAGCCAAGCCTAAGCTGTTGGAGTTCGACTCAGGTCAAGTGAGCCATGCTCGAGCTCCAGTGAAGCCTGAGTGGAGCTTTGAGGAAGCTCGATCTTCACCATTCTGCTCGCCTCCCACATAAATGCACCAACCATCCTGACCATTTCTAGGGATGCAAATGGGTCAGGATGGTTGGTGAGCTGTTCACGCAGTCAGGAAGAGTTCTATGCGGCCATTTTTTATGCAGTGCAGCTCCACTACTGCTGACCATCAATCTGAATTACATTTCTCGAGATTGACAATGCACCATCTCGAGAAATGCCAAGATGGATGGTTGTCAGGCACGTCGCTGCATGCAATGTGAAGTGGCAAAACAATTATATATGCAGCTTTGCCCCTGCCAGTGATCTGCAACGATTCTTTTGCAGAAATAAATTAAAAAATCAAAGAAATGCGTCTGCCGGGAGTCGAACCCGGGTCTATTGCTTGGAATGCAATTATCCTAACCGTTGGAGGTATATCGAGTCACCACACTTTATTTATGTATGATATAATCCCCTCGCGTGATCGTGCTCAGAGCCGCATTCAGCAGACTCGCATAAAAACTGCAATCACGTGGATCATCGTTAAACACCATGTGATTCTTGGTGGGCCAAGATTTTATGACAAAAGCTCAATTGAACCTTTCAACTGCACAAAAATTCCTCAGACCAAGAACTCTCCTAACGTGACACCACCATTTATACATCTTGGGTGCATCAAACCTTCAAACCCTTTTCCACGCTGAGCCCAAGCGGCTCAGGCCCAGCTCATCTCCAGACCTATATATATTCATCAGTCCCCACTCAAGTTTTATATTTTCTCAATCTACATCCAAAGGCATATAAAGAAGAAGAAAAAGTTTGGTCATGTATCCCTCACTGAAGTTTGCAACACTTGCAGTTTTAGCAAGCATCACGTTTAATTCATGTATACAAAACGTCATGGTTGAAAATAGACACCAAGCAACGGCACATTCACAATCTCACCTCAATAACACACCAAAGAGTTGGCAATGACAAAAGAACTACGACACCTATCTCATCCACCACATGGGATTCTTAGAACTCAGCAATCAGTTTTTCTTTTCTTTTTCTTTGGATGACGAGGACTTCTAGTGGGACCAATGTTGTCAGTATCGAAATCAGACCTATATCATTTGGCCAACGGCTTGTTGAGGAAAGCAAGCATTTTCTCCCAAGTGTAAATTAATTAAAGCAATATAAATATAACAGAAATAAAAGAAACACACAAGATTTACATGGTTCCCTTAAACTGAAGTACGTCCACGACGACCAATAGATCAACACCTTCCACTATCTTCAAACAGAGTTTACAAAATAGCCAAAAGGCATAAGCCTTACAAACACACAAAAGTGTAGAGAAAAACAAGAGGAAAGACCTCACCAAAAATCAGCCACACAAGAGAAAGTGGAGAGGAACTCCTTGCCTGCAGAAGAGAAGAAACACTCTCACGCACTGCTCTACAGCAAAAAAAAGGCACGCACACAGCTGTTGTTCACAACCCACTCTCTCCTCTTTAAAAGAGATGACAGAATAGCAATTAATGAGAGGGAGAGGGGGGGGGGGGGGGCGAGAACGAATAGTCATTGAGACCTCCAAGGTCGTGCTAGGGAAACCCTCCAAATAATAACTATTGTTGTACCAAGGACAATGCCATAAGTTGTCAATCAACAGAAGCTATAATCAGCAAATAAATGGGCCCCAAAGGAGGGAAACTCAACAATTCTCCCCCTCCCGAATTATGTGGATGCTTCGACCATTCCTGCCAAGAGTCGACACTTCTCATGCTTGTCCTTAGGCAATGCCTTTGTCAACATGTTTGAAGTATTATCATTAGTGTGAACTCTCTCAAGATATAACAATTTATCATTTAAGATATCATAAATCTAATGGTATCTAACATCAATATGTTTCGATCTTGAATGAAATGAAGAATTCTTGCTCAAGTGGATTGCACTCTGACTATCACAATAAAGAACATACTTTTTTTGTTATAATCCCAACTCTTGTAAAAATTTCTTCATCCATAGTAATTCCTTGCTTGCTTCTGTGATGACAATGAATTCAGCTTTTGTGGTGGAGAGAGCTACACATTTCTGTAATCTTGATTGCCATGCAACTGCTCCCCCTGCAAAAGTAATCAAATAACCAGTAGATTTTCTACTATTGACATCATCAGCCATATTAGAATCTGTGAACCTATCAAGAATAGGCTCTCATTTTCCAAAACACAAACTCATCTTTGAAGTGCTCTGAAGATACCTCATAATCCATTTTATTGTTGCCCAATGTTCTTTCCTCGGATTTGACAGAAATCAACTAACAACCCCAACTGCATGAGCAATATCTGGTCGAGTATAAACCATGGCATACATCAAAGAACCAACTGTTGAAGCATAGGAAATATTTTGCATCTCATTTTCTTTTTCATCACTTGTAGAACATTGACTTAAGCTAAGTTTGAAATGACCTACAAGTATACAATTAACATGCTTTGCTTTGTCCATATTGAACCTCTTAAGAACCTTTTTAATATAATTCTCTTGTGATAACCAGATCAACCCACGTGATCTGTCACGAACAATTCTCATCTCAAGAATTTGTCTTGCTGGACCTAAGTCCTTCAAGGCAAAGGACTTACTTAGTTCTAACTTCAACTTGTTAATCTTGTTTATGTTTTGGCCCACAATTAGCATATCATCAACGTAAAGCAAAAGAATAGTAAAATTACTATCTAATTTTTTTTCACAAACACACAATGATCTGTGGTGGTTCTTGAATACTCTTGCTCAATCATAAAAGAATCAAATTTTTCGTTTCACTGTCTTGGTGCTTTCTTCAATTCATACAAGTTCTTCTTTAGTTTGCAAACCAACTGATCCTTACCCTTCTTTGCTCTATATAAATTTCTTCTTCTAAATCACCATGCAAAAATAAAGTCTTCATATCAAGCTGCTCAACTTCTAAATTCATACTTGTAGCTATACCAAGTACAGTTCGGATGAAGGACATCTTCACAACTGGTGATAATATCTTATCAAAATCAATTCCCTTCTTCTGACCAAAACCTTTTGCAATAAGTCGTACCTTGAATCCAGGTTGAGAGTTGTTTCCATCATTCTTTTGCCTGAAGACCCATTTGTTTTTTAAAATCTTCTTCCCTTTAGGTGGCTTCACCAAATCATAGGTGTGATTCTCATGCAATGATTTCATTTTCTCTTTCATTGCCTTAAACCACTCAATTTTGTTTTCATGCTCCAAAACTTCTTGATAAGTCTTTGACTCTCCTTGACCTGTTATCATCATATACTCATGTGAATTGTATTTTTTAGATAGTTGTTTCTCTCTGGTAGATCTCATTAACAGTGACTGTAGAGGTGGCTCTTTAGGTGACTGCTCTCCCTCAATCTCTAGCTCAGCATTTCCTTCCTCTACATTATCATGAGATACTTGCATCTACTCAATGATATCCTGAACAACAGGTGAATCAAGAGGATCTAAGTCAACAAAATCTTCAGTTCCAGACTCAGTTGTCTCAAGCTTGTCAATGTCTTCAATAGTCTGATCTTTCAAGAAAACAACATCTCAGCTTCTGACAACCTTTTTATCAATTGGATCATACAATCCGTAGCCAAATTCTTCATGTTCATAGCCAAGAAATATGCACTGTTTTGCTTTAGGATCAAGCTTGGGCTTCTCATCCTTTGGAATATGAACAAAAGTTCTGCAGACGAATACTCTCAAGTGATCATAGGAGACTTCCTTCTCTGGAACATCGTCATACAACGGAATAGGAGACAAATTGATAAGATCAACTACTGTCCTCATTGCCTCAGCCCAAAAGGATATTGGAAATTTGGAATGTGACAACAAACATCTGACTCTCTCAAGAATGGTGTGATGCATTCTCTTTGTAACTCTATTCCGTTGAGGTATCTTTTTTACTATCTTTTTATGCCTGATGCCATGATTGATGCAATACTGATCAAATAGCCCAATGTATTCACCACCATTATTCAAGCAAACGCATTTCAACTGTCTACCAATTTATCTTTCAACCATGACTTGAAAATGCTTAATTACATCTAGAACTTGATCTTTAGTTTTCAGTGTATAAGCTCAAACTTTTCTAGAGTGGTCATCAATAAAAGTAACAAAATATAGTGCACCACCAAGTGTCTTAACCTTTAAAGGACCACATACATCAGAATGTACCAAATCTAGAATATGAGATTTTCTAGATGCAATGTTTCTACAGAATGATACTCTATTTTGTTTACCATAAAAACAATGAACACATGTTTTCAAAGATGTACCTTTTATCCTCGCTAGAAGCTCTTTCTTGAATAAAACTTGCAATTTTTTCTCACTCATATGCCCGAGCTTTCTATGTCATAAGTCGGTGGACAAATCATTCTTCATAGCATTCACAACACCCTTGCAAATCTTTGCTTGCATAGTGTAAAGAGAACAAGTCTTCTTTCTTTTTGCTAACACCAGAGAACCTTTGGATAGCTTCCACCTTCCATCACTGAAATTGTTGTTATAGCCTTTATCATCCAACTTTTCAGTAGAGATTAAATTTAGTCGAATATCCGATACATGCCTCACATCTTTAAGCAATAATTTGCAACCAATATTTGTTTTCAAGCAAATGTCACCTATAATGATAATTTTTGACACATCTTTATTTCTCATTCGAACATTCTCAAAATCACATTGCGAGTAAGAAGTAAATAAATCAGCCCGCGAGGTAACATGAAATGAAACTCCAGAATCAATTACCCAATTTGTCTATTGTCCAAACAAATTAATGCTAGTATCATCACAGATAATCATGAGTTCACCATCTATGACTACAACTATATAATTTTGCTTTTCCTCTGAATTTTTCTCTTTATTCTGCTCTTTGAACTTGAGTTTTCTGCACTCATATTTCACGTGCCCTTTCTTGTGACAATAATAGCACTCAACATTTGTTTTTTAACTCAAGCTTGAACGACCTCTAGATTTGTCACGATTGTGCGAAGCCCTACTCTTACTCCTACCTCTTCCCTGATTTTTCATCACAAGTGCCTCAAAGTGAGAAAGACCTGATGATATTCTTCTTGTTCATTCAATAGACTGTTGGTAACTTGGCTCATTGTTACCATTCTATCAGGTACAGAGTTACTAACTGTGACCACCAAGGTTTCCTAACTTTCAGAAAGTGAACTAAGAAGTAACAAGGCTTGCAATTCATCATCAAAGATAATTTTCATGGTAGCCAACTGATTCACAATGCTCTTAATCTCATTCAAATCTTCTGCAATAGAAGTACCTTCTTTTTATTTGAGATTCATAAGCTTTCAAAATAGGAAAGCTTTATTCACTATCATTTTGCTATCATAAAGACTCTCCAGTTTGGTCCAAAGACCATGTGCTGAATTTTTTATAGAGACATAATGAAAAACACTATCATCAATCCATTGTCGAATAAAACTGATAACTTTTCGGTCTAGCTTTTTCCACTCGTTATCTTTCATCTATTCTGGTTTGCCTCTATCACCCTCTATGGGTTCATCCAAGTCTTTACAAACCAAAAGGTCTTCTATTTTTGTTTTTCAAGTCATCCATTTTGTGTCATTCAAACTAATCATACGCCCAACGTTGCTTTTCATAATTTTCACACACAAAATATAACAAATCGAAACTGGATTAACCCGGCTTTGATAACAGATGTTGAGAAAAGCAGTCATTTTTTCCCAAGTATAAATTAATGGAAGCAATATAAATATAACAACAGAAATAAAAGAAACACACAAGATTTGCGTGGTTCCCTCAAACTGAGGTACGTCCACGGTGACCGATAGGTTAGCACCTTCCACTATCTTCAAACAGAGTTTACAAAGTGGCCAAAAGGCATAAGCCTTACAAACACACAAAGGTATAGAGAAAAACAAGAGGAAAGACCTCACCGAAAATCAGCCACACAAGAGGAAGTGGAGAGAAACTCCTTTCCTGTAGAACAGAAGAAACACTCCCACGCACTACTCTTTAACAAAAAAAAGGCACGCACATCGTTGTTGTTCACAACCCACTCTCTCCTTATTAAAAGAGATGACAGAATAGCAATTAATGAGAGGGGGGGGGGGACGAATAGCCATTGAGACCTCCAAGGTTGTGCTAGGGAAACCCTCCAAATAATAACTATTTGTTGTACCAAGGACAATGCCAAAAATTGTCAGTCAACAGAAGCTATAATTAGCAAATAGATGGGCCCCACAACGGAGGGAAACCCAACATGACTGAGGTGAATTGGCCGATACCAATCCTCAAGTGAATCATTCTGAATCGGCTAAAAAATAATTAAAAAATATTACATGTCAATAAGAATGTAACACGTTTTAAAGCTGTTAATGAGCTCGCCCCCTGCTAGGCAAACCCGGGGTGGGGTCACCAACACTCATGCCCTTAGGGAGACCACCAGTTAAGGCAACTGCACACCCAATCTACTTTTCATAATACTTAGCAATCAATTAATAATAATATTTTTATCGTACATTTAAATCATGTTAGATAAGAAGGGTGCAAAGCAGTGTTGTGGAGCCATTTGTTCTCTTAAACCAACCACCACATCTTAGATCACTTCTCACACTCTACATAAAGAGGCTTCAACTTCTGGCCTTCTCATTCCAATTTTTATTTTTCAATTGTGATAGAGGCTCTAAAACCAACCGTTCTTATCAGCATTCACTTATGATACAATGTTTTTAACTTTCTCCCCGACTTCCTTTTCATCTTTATCACTTGTGATAAACCCTCTAAAACAAGTTCTTCTTATCAGCAATCACCAAGAACACATAATATAGTTAAGGAATCTTATGCAATTGTTGCAGCATGGATGGAACAACAAGGTTAAATGCATTGCATGTGCAGTTGCTTGTGAGAGCAGTATAACCAGCTAAGCAAAATCATAAGCCATCCATATTAGAAAACATGTCCTAAGGCTTTGTTAAATAATAGATGATCTTAACTTGGAATATGATGGTTTGTTACACAGATGATATAAGATCTTAGGTTGGACTACGATAAACTTGTTCAGAATTTACAATATAATATAGTTCTAGCACTACAAGAAAAATGCTAATTAGCGACGAAAATTTGTGATGGAAAAAATCCGTCTCAAATTTGCGATGGATTAGTGAGAGAAATATATTTATCGCTAAAATATCGCTTATTTGCGAAATTAGCGACAAAAAATATTTTGTCGGTAATCTGTCGCTAATTAGAGATGGATTAGCGATAAAATTTATTCTGTCTTGATATCCGTTGCAACTTAGCAACGGATCAACGACAAAACTATTTCATCGTTACCCTGTCACCAAATAGCGACGACCTAGCACCGAAATTTGTTTGTCACTAATCCATCGCTAATTTCTCTGTAAATCCCTAATTTAAACTGCTTTCTTTCTCTTTTTTGTTTTGTCTTCGGCGCCCATCTCCCCCCGGGCCGTCGCTCGTCGCCTGACGCCCGATGTCAGTCGACCGACCCCCTTTGGCTCAGGTAACCCCCCGACTCCCCCTATCTATTTTCTTTTTTCGCCTGCAATTTTATTTTTTGGCAGGGAGGGGCCGAGCCTCCCTGTCTCCTTGTCTTACGAGATGTGAGGGAGGGGCTCGGCCCCCTCCCTATGTTTTTTTTACCAGAGAGGGGCCAAGCCCCCTCCCTGTCTTAGGGGATGCACGGGAGGGGCTCGACCCCCTCCCTTTCTTTTTCTTTTTTCCAGGGAGAGGCCGAGCCCCCTCCCTATTTTGTTTTTCGCCAGGGAGGAGCTCGACCCCCTCCCTGTCTTATGGGATGGCTGGGAGGGGCTCGCCCCCCTTCCCTTTTTTTTTTCTGCCAGGGAGGGGTCGAGCCCTCTCCCTATTTTTTTATTCGCCAGGGAGGAGCTGAGTCCCCTCCCTGTCTCTCTGTCTTACGGGATGCGAGGGAAAGGCTCGCCCCCCTCCCTTGTTTTTTTTTTTTGCCATGAAGGAGCCAAGCTCCCTCCCTATTTTTTTTTTTGGCCCTTGTCTTACGGGATGAGAGGGAGGGGCCGAGCTCCCTCCCCTTTTTTTGCCAAGTAGAGACCGAGCCCCTTTTCTGTCTCTCTATCTTACAGGATGAGAGGAAGGGGCAAGCACATCATATGTTATTTAATTTATTGGATACAACACTTTTCTATTCACACACTCACTTAGTTATGGATATCTAAGACTGCTTTGATGGAGTTTGGAGATCATGCTGAGCATGATTTTAATGTATGAGAATAGAAGTGTTCTTATTTTTTTAGTATGGATTCCATGCTCAGCATGGTAGTAGTTAGTAGGATATTTGAGTGTGTTTGTTGCAGGTACATGTTTGACATATGTTTTGATATGAATGATTTGAATGTATTGCAATGTTTGATGTGTTTGTATTCATGCTTGCATGAAGTTATTTTTCATTTGATTATGCCTTTCATGTAAAATTGTATCATGAAAATATGCTTCAAATGAATGTATCATTTTATGAAATGTGATTTCATATTTCTAAATATTTTTATGATGTGTATAAATATGATGTGATGGTATTACACAAAAAAATTTATGTATTAATTGAAATAAAAAATTACTCACAAACAATCACCAAACAAGAATTAATCGATAAATTAGATATTTTTTTCATCATAGCATTATTAAGATTCTATTTTAACTGGTGATGATAATATCTGTAACATTATAAAACAAAATGGCTGCAAACCATGAATGTAACTCCCTTCTTTGAATTTGGGAAGGATCACAATTGGACAAAAAAATCTATATTTTGAGAACTACTATATTGACCGACCTTATTGATATGACATAATTTGGATGTCATGCATGTGGAGAAAAACGTGTTTGATAATGTGTTTAATACGATAATGAATGTGAAAGGAAAAACGAAGGATAATCTGAAGGCCCGTATGGATTTAAAAGTAATATGTAAAAGACCAAAATTAGAACTCAAAGAGTACAATGGCAAAGAAATGAAACCAAAAGCAAGGTACGTGCTTAGACCAGATCAAGTAAAGTCGGTGTGTCAATGGTTAAGATAGTTGATATTTTCAGATAAATACGTTTCTAACATTGCTCGGGCTGTGAAGATAGACGAGGGACAATTATATGGGTTGAAGAGCTATGATTGTCATGTCATTATGCAACAATTGATACCCCTAGCATTCCATGATATGTTAGACAAACCTATATGGGGGGTATCATCCGAGTTGAGTAGATTTTTTAAAACATTGTACGCATCAAAAGTCATAATATCTGAGGTAAAGTATCTCAAGGATTCTGTCATCACTATTATTTGTCAGCTAGAAGTTTTTTCCACCAACATTTTTCGATGTTATGGAGCATGTGATCATACATTTTCCATATGAAGTTAGGGTTGGTGGACCTGTGCAATATCGGTGGATGTACCCATTTGAAAGATATATATATATATATTTATATTTTTCTTTTCAATGCTATTGAGAAATTTATTATAATCTGAGATGTATATTGTTGACAGATGCATGTTTGACCTCAAAAAAAAGGTTTGGAATAAAGTAAGAGTAGAGGGCTCTATTTGTGAGGCATACACTTTAGAAGAAATTTCAAATTTCTCATCTATGTACTTTGAACCTCACATTCCAACACGTTACACATGCCCACCTCGTAATGATGATGGAGAGCAATTTACTATAACTGACAAATTGTCTATATTTCGACCACTTGGACATGCATTTGGTAGTTGTCGGTCAAGACTCTTGGAAGATCGAGAGAAAGATGCAGCACAAATCTATATCATTTTTAATTACTCAGCAATCGACCCATACATCGAGTAAGTATACTTAATATGTAACATTAAGTTCTATACGTGCATACATAGTTTGGTAATATAAGTATTTGTTAAGTGTGGACGATTTGATCTAAAGTTGCGAAGAAAACTTCCACATCTCTCTGATGCAGAAGTATGGAAAGAACGTGAAAATAAGTTTGTGGCATAGTTGAAAGAGTTGGTAAGGACGATGGTATACATTCTTTCCGTGTAAATAACAATAAGATACTTAATTGGTCATAGTCATTGCTTATGCTTATAGGTTCTCCATGGTAATGTTAAAGATCAAGGAAAATGTGATTTACAAAATGGTCTGACCAAAGTTGTGCAATGTTACAATGGGTACATCGTAATTGGTTATCGATTTCATACAAAAGACTACGGTGTCAACAAGTCAACGATGAATAGTGGCATGCGCATCAAGGGTAGTAGCTAAGGTGAAAATGAACATGACTACTACGGTGTTATAGAAGAAATAATGGAGTTGACTTACTTAGGCACAATTAATAGTGTAACTTTATTTAAGTGTCAATGGTTTGATCCCACAACAACAAATGTCGACAAAGCCTCAGGCATTATGGAGGTGAATCATAAATCAAGGTTTGAAACATATAAATCATTCATATTAGTCTCGCCAGCTCAACAAGTTTACTATACTTCATATCTGAGTACAAGAAAGTCAGATAGAAATGAATGGTGGGTAGTTTGTAAGGTGAACTCTAAACTATACTCCTGAGTATGATCAGTTAGAGGAAGACAATATTGTTGAAGAGGGTGGTTACTATCAATCAGATGATATGTATGACTTCTCTTATGGTCACGATGTCGCACATGGTATGCATGTCATATCTCTATTATTCGATGGCACATATATGAAAGAATGTGATCCAAATGATATACTAGGTGGATGGGCGCTCAATGAAGGAAAAAAAGAAGATGACGAAGAAAAGGAGGAGGAAGAAGAAGAATATGAAAGTCAAACAAGTGATGAGGAAGCATTCTCGAACTAGCGAAATACATCTTTTAATACATACATGTATTTGATCTGAATGGTTTGAATGTATTGAAATGCATTGCAATGATTTAAAGGTATTGCAATATTCGAATATATTGCATGAACTTATTTTCGATTTGATTATGTATCTTTGATAGGTATAGAGTTATGATTTGAATGTATTGTAATGTGTTAGAATTATTTGAATGTATTACAATATTTGAATGTCATGCATGAATTTTTTTTTCGATTTGATTATGTATCCATGAAGATATAAAGTTGTATAACTGATCCAATTGTATTGCAAGTTAAGGATAAGTTATCCATGATTAGCAATTGATTTCATATCTTACGTTTTAATGTATTGCAATATTTGATGTGAATGATTTGAATGTATTAAAATGTATTGCAATGATTTGAATGATTTAAAGGTATTACAATGTTTGAATGTATTGCATGACATTTTTTATTTGTTAGAATATGGTTCGTGGAGGTTATAGTCATCGAACACCGAGTGGTATCCAATCTTAGCCTTCATCTTCATGAGTTGCTTCAATAGGTATATCATTTAAATAATTGTATACTTGATTAGTGTAAATGTGCATTATGTGGATTTCTAACTCATTGTTCTGTAGGTGATGTTTCGCCTACACTTGACCCACCAACACCAGCTACGCATACATATCACGAAACAACGCCGGATGCAGGGTCTTCTCAGTGTGACACACGATAACTAATTCAAATAGTGTATATCGATAGTCGACCGTAAGTATTTCATTGTCACTTGTTTCAATACTTATCTTATAAATAGTGTATATCGACAGTCGATTGTTAATGTGTATCAATTCATGTGTAATGTGAGGTTTGAGCAACGAGAAGTAATACGAGAAATTAGGAAGTCACTACTATAGCATCTTCTAGGACCGGTAGCGCAATAGAAAGAGTACCTGACGGAGGTGTTGGACGGATTAATGTTTGCATTCATGGTATGTAATTGTTTATCATAACTAATGTGTTTCATATTTATGTGTGTTAACTTTTTGAAAGTATTTGTAGGCTTCCCATCGCTTCACGACTGCAAATGAGGAGAAAGACGCGAGGGTAGTGTGGCAAAAGGTGACTGCCAATCGATTTACCGACATGCTGCACAATATGAAAACTGCAGCAAAAAAAGTAGCTGGTGGGATAGATGATCCACTGCAGTGGAAGGGCCATGGGCCTTCTACTATAAGGAGAGATTATTAGAAGGGCATGTGCGACAAGTGGGCGAGCAATGAATTTTAAAACTGCTCAGCAAAGGCTGCACAAAATCGAGCGAAGATGCCCAATGTTCATCTACACACAGGTGGATCTAGGACTTTTGGGAGCCACCAAAAGAAAATAGTAACTCATCAATATATATATATACATATATATTATCAAATTTGTAAGTATTTCAGCATACTTATTAATCGATTTTTTTTATCATTTAACATTGCAGAAAGCAGAAAAAGAAGACATTGTGTCTTACAAGAATGTGTTTGTTGAAACATATAAACGTAAGAGCATGGGAGACTTTATATCAGAGAAAGCGAGAGCGACATCAGTATGTATTTATTGTATTAATAAACATTATAATATACAAGTTACTTTGAATTACATTATCATAAATATTGTAATTCTAAATTATTAATTCATATTCTAATCTTTTCTTTATAGGAATCATACGAGCAGCAAATGGTACAATGATATGGCGATGACTCTACTCAGCATCCGCCTTTTGATCTTGTAGCATGGGTGACTGCAACTGGTGAACCCCAAAAGGGTCGTGTGTTTAGGTTTGGGAATTACATGAACACCACACCAGTCGTTGCCTCCTACAGCCACGACTCTCAGAGTTCTACTGCCAGCATCAACTCTCAACGTCTGATTGACCCTACTATGTCTTGGGATGGTGTCTATCAGCGTCTTGAGGACAAAATGTAGTACTTTTTAAATGAAGTCATTCCCAACATTTCCCTTAATGAGTTGTACAACTTTTTTCAGGACAGGGGAACTTCATCTGCATTCAACATGAGCTCTGATGCCCGTCAGGTATAAAGATTCATGTCATTAGATTTCACGCTAGTATATGCATGATTGAATACATATATGCATGATTACCTCACTATGAATTTTTTTGACACCTTATAACACATATATGCATGATTGATTCACTATACAATTTTTATGACACTCTTATAACACACATACACATGATTGAATCACTATGAAAGTTTTTTTACAACCTTACAACACATATATGCATGAATTCATCACTATAAAATTTTCTTAGTGTCTTATAACATATATATGCATGATTTAATCACTATAAAAGTTTTTTGACAACCTTAGAACACATACAAGCATGTTTTCATCACTATGACAACCTTAAAACACATATGAGCCTGATATTAGCATATATGATAGTTTTTTAATGCCCTATAACACATAGATGCATGATTGAATCACTATAAAAAATTTTAACTGCTTTAGAACATGATACGCATGACTGAATCACATATAAAGTTTTTTTACTGCCTTAGAACACATATGAGCATGATTGAATCACTATAAGGTTTTTTTACTGCCTTAGAACATGATACGCATGATTGAATCACATAAATTTTTTTGACTGCCTTAGAACAATTATAAGCATGATTGAATCACTATGAAAGTTTTTTGACTGCCTTATAACACATATGAGCATGATATTAGCATATATAAAAGTTTTTTGACAACCTTAGAACACATATATGCATGATCGAATCGATATGAAAGTTGTTTAACAACCTTAGAACACATATATGCATGATTGAATCAATAAGAAAGTTTTTTGACAACCTTAGAACACAAATATGCATGATTGAATCACTATGAAAGTTTTCTGACATCCTTATAACACATACAAGCATGCTTTCATCACTATGAAATTATTTTACTGCCATAGAACACACATATGCATGATTGAATTACTATAAAAATTTCCTTAGAACACATTTATCCATGATTGAATCAAAATGAAATTTTTTTGACTACTGTAGAACACATATGAGCATGATTGAATCACTATGAAAGTTTGTTGACAATATTAGAACACATATAAGCATGATTTCATCACTATGAAAGTTTTTTTACTGTAACACATATATGCATGATTGTGATACATAACACATTCATTCGACAGCCTTATAAACTATATATGCATACGTGAATCACTGTGAAATTCTTTGATAAACTTAGAACACATATCTGCATGATTGAGTCACTATACATTTTTTTTCAGTCTTAGAACACATATTTGAATTCTGTTAATGTCCAGTTTATTACTATTCTCTGTGTCATTCAGCCATTTACTTTGTTGCATTAGATTAGGTGCATTGCATATAATTTATTTTATTATATTTTGTTTATAAATACTAACATTTTTCTTCTCATGTAGGATGCTGGAGATGATCAACGTAGAAGAGTTGATGAAGGCATGAAGGGAGGGGCAGATCGTCAAAATAAAAGGGATGATGCCCAAAATCTTGGCGAGGATTAGATTCATTTGTTTAATTTGTTTGACGTACTTGTAACTAATTATAACTTGGCAAGGACTGTATTTGGTTGTTAAAGTTTTCTTAACTTAGAAGTTGTGTTAAATGTGTTCCACCTGTATATGCATTTTTTATGTGTATTTTATTTTTTATAAGCAGGTTATATGAATTGTATAACGAGAAATTTTTCTTGAGTTTTAGAAAATTAAAAAAAATATATTTTTTTTTAAATTAGTGACGGATATTATCCGTCGCTACTCCATTGCCAATTTGAAGCAGTCATCAGTTTGCGACAAAATTTAATGCGTTGCTAATGGCCATCGCCAAATTGGTGACGGACATTAGCGACAGATACATATCCCTCATTAAATAGTAGCGACAGATTAAATTTTGTCATAAAACCAAATCAGTCTCTATTTAGTGACGGATTAACGACGAACATGATCTATCGCTAATCCGTCACTACTTAGCGACAGATAAATTCTGTCGCAGTTTAGCGATGAGGGTTTTATGACAGACGCTATTCATCGCTAATCCATCGCTAATCCATCGCAAAATCCATCGTTAATGTCTTTAGCAACGGTTGGCATCTGTCACTAATACGCAGTTTTCTTGTAGTGTAGTAAGCATGGCTGCCATAGGTTACTATATATTGAAAAGAAAATAGATGCTACACTTGAGCAGCAGTGTCTTCCTGTGTGTGCAATAGCTTGCCATCTTGCATACAATTTGTTGGAATCTTTTAGTGCGTCTGTTAGCGCATCCGAGGTCCATGTTGCTTGCCTTGAAGAAACTAGTCTGCAGTTTCTCCCAAACCAGCTTGAGCACCAATGAGAAACAAATCCGCTTCTTATGCAACCATATGTTGATGTTGCCCCTTGTCTACTGCCTTCTCAACCAATAATACCGGCATAATTCAATGCCAAATAGAATATCAAAATTGGAAAGCAGACTGACTACGATTCTTCATAACAGAGTCTGGATACTGACACAGAACTATTAAATTGATCTGCAGTACAAACTAAACAGGTCTAAGAATCAGGTTTGCCTTGTGCTGGTGCGGATTATTTCCTTATCATTTCTTATCCAGTTTCCCCTAAGCAAAAGTCTTCCTCATATTTTGCCACAATCCAGTACCAATTCAGTCCAATTTCCTTATCTAAACATTGACCACATGGTTCACTCAAAATTGTTGATGCCATTATATCTTTGAAACAAAGATGAGAAATAATAAGGGTAAAGATTTCAAATAAGAAGAAACACAAGGACAAGGTTGGGATGGAGGGGAACTGGGAAGTAGAAAAAAAGGGAGGGGGCGGGGAAGATAATTTTGATAGGTGATGAACTCAATACTTTGTAGATGTTTGGTTTGGAAGTGAAGACTAAGAAATGCCCTCAAGAAAAGTATACCAATGTTAGAATTTATGGCGACCATGGTGATGACAATAACCGAATTGGCTTAGAGGCATGCACTATGACATTCTTTTAAAAGTTATAGTTGCCCCTCTAGGTAAAAGCCTAGATGCAGAAGGGTGAATTGCAACTTCGCTTCTAGGATACAACCAAGTTCGCTCCTCTCGTATTTTTCTCGATCACCTTTCACACTAAGGTAATCGACTACCATGACACAGCTATCCTGAACAGCTTCACAGAGAAAAAAAATAACTTTGATATTAGAGTGAAAAGAAGAAGGGAGTCTTCACCAACCATGCCAAGTCACACTCAGACTAACGAACCTTCTAGAGTATATATAGACTTGGGTTGGACGATTAGTTAACTAGTCCTCAAAGGTTCATTGACCACAACATTTAGCATGCCCCATAATGACTAATAAATTCATGCATGCACTCACTAACATCCGGAATGTTGGGCTAACCGTTAAAGCTAAGTGGTGCATCCAATATTGATCCAAAATGACCCTTGATTGATTGGTCAAACTCACATACCAATTTGGTGTTAATAGAAAATAGCTTTTAAAGAGGTCTTATGAGGTCCAAAATGGTCCAAAAAATGATTGATAAAAATGACCAAGAGAGAGCTTGACCGGATCTAAATCCAAGTTCAAAGTTTAATTGACAGGCCACCTAAGGACTTTGCCCTCTAAGTCAATTCTACACATTTTAAACCCAATATGTTTCTAAAAAATGTTCAATGTGGGATTAAATATATTACATAAAGTAGATTTTTTTTTCAAAAAAATAGGCAAAAAAGAGGGTTATTTTAGCCAAAGAACTTATTTAAAAGGCTATAAATTTTGAGCCAAACAACAACAATCCTCCACATTGATCAATATTATAATAGGTAAACATGAAGTTCGTGAATGTCATATGAATAAATTAAGGTACCTTTTGGGTTTAAACCTTCACTTAGTGCGAACAAGATTTAGACAGTCTCAGAAACTAAATAGCTAAGCTTTGAACTTAGTTTCTATGTGGACTTTCTAGGGTTATTCACACACACATTCTTTTCAATTAACCATATGTGCCATCAATATATAAAGATTGCATATATTTAGGGTCTTATGCAGTATCACATTTTATGAGTATTCTAGGGACAACCTTAATCTCATATAAGGCAAGCCACACCTTCATACTCATATATGAGAGTCCATTAAAAGTGAAAACTTGTTTGAACTACTTCAACCAAATTGGCCTATAGATCTCATTAAGAATCTTAAAACTCATCCTTATGTCATAGGTTTTTAAGCACTTACATAAGAATGGGACATAAAGATACTCTTTATCTTCATATATATTTTTGTGCTCACGCAACTACTCCAATGACTTGTTATTTCCATTAAACCAAGAATTCAATCGACTCGAGTCACGTTTTTGGGTTTCTATAACAAATAATTTCTTTGATAGGTTTTAAAAAAAAACTAGAATTTTAATTATTTGGCTTATCTCACTTATGATATGATTGGTCTAGTTCCAAATCATAGCATAAATAAAAATTATCAATGATATCCATACACCAATATCTTTTAATGTAACATAACACTAGGATCATACTGTATAATAAGGACTAGACTTTGAAGTTTTTCAATACGAATGGATTATATATGATCAATTTACATGATAAAACACTTATAGCACCACATATTAAAACAATCAATCATAACATAAAAATTTGGTGAGATAAACTATTGCAATCCATTATGCTACTCATGATCAACATATTAGTCAAATGAAATGTATTGAAATTCAAGAATAACATATTAGGATCATAAAATCCATTATCTTGTACATTTGTCTAATTAATATACAATTTTTTTTTTCAAAATGACATATAATTGTTCAACAGAAACCAATTGCAAATTCATCACTATATAAATATAGTGGATATCTAATGGTTAAAGAATTCCTCTAGAGATAAAAAAAATTAATAAATTGTCTTCTTTGGGTTTTAACAACTCATAATAAGATTTTTGAAAGATTTCTCCTTTTAAAAGAATTATAAGCATTAAGATTCTACTTGAATTTCAAACATGACAAATTAAAAAAATCATTTGCATATTTGACCAAATTAGTTAATATCCCCCATGAATTAGAGTATAAGTTAAATCTCATTTAACAACACAGTAAAAATCAAACCAATTATAATCGAGAAGTTCTTTTACCACTTTGTTTATGATGTCTCACACATGTAGATCTATGTTTGGTAATGACTCAAAAAAAAAATATCATAAAATACTCATGCTTTCAAACATCTAAAGATCTCCTATCAACAATAACATGATTGACAAAATAACATTAACTTAATATTCAAATTGGTTAGCATTTGTACAAAGTCATACTAACATTTAATAATTAGTTCTTCCACATCGTCAAGAGTAGGTTCAACCTACTAAACATTCACAATAGGTAGATGGGTAGATTTGTTGCAGTGGATACATGATATGTATCTCAAATGGTACATACACTGAGGTGAAGTAGAACTCTACAATTATGTTGCCATATAATTTGGCTCCATAATAGACTTCATAAAATACTATGTTGTCTAATCTTATGATTCTGTGTAATTTTATGCATGTAAGAACAAATTAAAGTTTCAAAACCCATATTTTACCTTTTATTCAAATAAAACAACATCTTCATCGATTTCTACCACAAGTATGTCATTGGGTATGATTGCTTTAGTGCCATGAGAATACAATATGAATTGGCACACCTAAGCAACACTGCTCGATTAACAAAAAAGAGAGAAAAACATTAAACAAGATTCATGACAAAATAAAATATGTTATTTTTTATCCTGAATACAAATTGAAACTAGATCATGCATAATTATACACATTTATGTTTCAATACATGTATTTGTTAGATTTGTCTCTCAAGCAAACTTTCTTACTTAATTCACAATAGGCCAAAAAAATATATTAGGAAAAATCTTATATACTATGAGACAAATAAGAAACTACAAAATAAAATTATCAAAATTTTATACCCTAATTGAACCTACCCCTTTAGGATTGATTCCCGCAAAAATCATAATTATACAATCACACCAGATTTCTTAATTCACCCATAAGAAATTAAATTAAGTTATCCTTACAGTGATGGAGACTACTCTAGAGCACAAGTCATGACCTTTTGACAAATTCTAATAGGGCTCAAATACCAAAAGATAAGGTTGATATACAAAAATAGTTTAAATGCAAGATTTTGTAGTTTGACTCTGATACCAACTCTATAACGACCATAACTCATCTCCATTGAAAAGTAGAATTTTTTTATAAAACAATTACTAAAACCAAAACCCAAGGATTCGGGGTCTCACAGACTTAACAACATTTCAAACCACAAGTTATCTTTACATTGAGCCATCAAAGCAAATAGCTAACTTTATTAATCAATAATCAAAGTCTAAAAAAAAACTTAAATTAAAGTGTAAAATCACTCAGCCATACTATCCAAAATAACAAAAGCAAGTCACATAGGCTCCCTGTGGCAGTCATCCCCATCATTGAGCTTCAGGTCCTGAGAAAAACATTAGAAATACTGGGTAAGAATCAAAGATTCTTTGTACGAATTTTTTTAAAAATCTAAATAGGCAAGAAAAAGCATAAATCAAATTCATGCAAGTTTTCAGAGGAATAAAACTACAACAATATCATAATCCAATTACTATTCAAGCATCTAAAATAATTATCATGCAATAACAATATCTCACATGAAACAGAACAAGTATGAATGCATGAACTAATGCAGAATAGTAAGTATGTATGATTCAAATATATATGCA
Source organism: Nuphar pumila (assembly GCF_984573655.1). Lineage (NCBI taxonomy): Eukaryota > Viridiplantae > Streptophyta > Magnoliopsida > Nymphaeales > Nymphaeaceae > Nuphar > Nuphar pumila. Next base: position 26,117,695 of record NC_143252.1, on the reverse strand, counting down.
TAAAGAAATTATTAAGTTATCATCAAAGTTCTCTCTTGCATGCATGTCCTTATTAAATGCACACAATTTTAGTTCAACTTTTCATTAAACTCGCTAACAATCAAAATGGACACCACAATTCTTAAAGTCCAAGATAGGTTCTTAGTTATATCTTAACACATAATTTGTATTTTATTAGTGAGTTTCACACTTATTTCTCGATTGATATCTGTAATCAATACTATTCATCAGAACATTAGAAATCAACATTTAATGTTGGGACACCAGGAAAATCAACATCCACTGATGTCACTTTCTTGGTATATCAATAACAATAATTGTGTCTATAATACCACCCCCAAGCAAAGTGGTTGAAAACTCTCTAAAACTGTGGCTGTGAGGTGAACCACCCTATCAGGTTCAGGGGCACAAATGCATATGAAGTTTTAGTATTCTCATAGTTTTTTCAAAACCGCCATCTAGGATTCCCATGTTGTAGAAGGGACATCTATGAAGAAAATTAATTATATTGTTTATCTCTTTTATTTTTTTAATAAAAGTCAAGTTCTTTACACCATAACCATTTTACAAATCAATATGCAAAACCCAACATGAGACCTTGGCCCATTACAATTTAATAGTGCAATTAAATTAGAAAACCAATAATTTTAGAATGGATTTTGCAATGCATACACACAAATCTTAGAGCAACACATGCTTCTGGCCCACATAGCCTACAGTGGTTCACATATGACCATTGATACATCTTATGCAAAAATATCTAGTGAACATGTAACCACACAATTGTTCAAATAAAAAAATTTACATATGCATGGGAACATATGCTTGTAACATACGTCTTCATGATTTATTTTATGCATAAGCTCTCATACATGCACAAGATCATATTTGTACAAACATCAAAATGAATTTCAGAATTTCCAATGTGTATGACATACACAACTGCAAGTTGATCAAATCAAAATCATATTTATGTATTATTTCACAAAGAATGCATACATCAATATTAAATGTGTAACCAATCAAATTCATGTACTAATCAACTATGCAAAAATTTCTTATCGAGCCAACAATCAGGGTTGCTTCATGTACATGAGTCGACCAATGCTGAAATTACATATTTCTAGAAAATATCTATGACAGGTCTAAATCACTTTGCATGCACACAAGAAATCAACAGATCTACGCACTTATGGAAATTGGTAAATTTGTCCACATGTATAGTTGGACAGATTTGTCTAGATCTATCCACATATACAGTTGGACATATTTGTCTAGATCTGTCCACATGCATAGTTGCAAATCAGATTTAAGAGTTTTTAAGAAAAATATGCAAAACATAATTATAACTAAGAACTATGAAGAAAAATAACTCGCAGGATAATTTCAGTTTTAAAACATGAAAACTATAAGCACGAAATGAAAAATCATTTACATGCCAAAAGAAAACAAATGGTTGATTTAACAATATATATATATATATATATATATAGATATTTGTATTCCAGTTCAATTTTTTCCCACTAATTCTCACATAAACTGAATTTAGACTATTTCTTCCCATTTAAATCAAGAGAGCAACCCGTACCTTCGATCCGAGATGAAAAAAAGAGCAAAAAAAATCATCAGATGCCCGGAACGGAAGAAAATTTTTCCTCTTTTTCTTCTTCTTCCTTCTTTCCTTTTCTTTTTCCTCTCTTCTCTTTTTTTCCTCTCTCTTTCTTTTCCCTTCTTCTTTCTCTCTCCCCCCCCCCCCCCTCTTTCTCTAGAAAATGAAAGGGGCGAGTTAGACACTTTTATAATTTTCTTTTTTGGTCTTCGAGAGATAGGGTGACGTTTCTTCTAGAGTCTTTCTATAGATGATAGAGTTCTACAAAATGTGAACTTTATCTCTCTCCTTGCCTTTAGATACAATGTCACGCATATACTTGCATCTCGTGTCTATATATTTGGTTCTATTATGAAACTTAGGATCCTTAGAAAATGTAGTTGCCGCTTGATTATCATAGAATAAAGTCATTGGCAGTTTTGCTTCAGAAGTGAGTCCCAAATGTTTGATGAATCTTCTTAACCAAACATATTCCTGCACTGCAAACGAGCCTGCAACAAATTCAACTTCCATTGTGGACAAGGTTACACATGTCTACTTCTTGCTACACCAAGATATAGCACCATTGTTCATCAAGAATACATAGTCAGGCGTAGACTTATGCTCATCAGGGTCTCCACCCCAATCTGCATCCGTATAGCCTACCACACGCATGTTACCACCATGGTAACAAAGAACTGAATTTGATGTGCCTTTAAGATATTTCATAATTCTTTTGACAGCCTTCCAATGGGCTTGTCTTGGATTAGCTTGATATCTACTCACCAACCCAACTGCATAACATATGTCAGGTCGGGTGCACATCATAAGGTACATAAGGCTGCCTACTGCACTGGAGTAAGATACTTTAGACATAACTTTTATTTTTTTAGATTCCTTTGAACACATCTTAAGAATTAAATTATTCCCTTTTGCAACAGGAGTATCTATGGGTTTACAATCTTGCGTATAAAATCGTTCTAAGACCTTCTTTATATATAACTCTTGTGAAAGAGAAAGAAGTCTTTTTGAACGATCTCTTTTAATCTCTATGCCCAGCATAATGCATACTTCACCCATGTCTTTCATTTCAAAATGAATAGACAACCATTCTTTAATGGTTTTTAGAAACTCTAAATAATTACTAGCCAATAAAATATCATCTACATATAGAGTTAGAATTACAAATTTTGGGCCTTGACGCTTAAGATAAACACAATGATCATCATCAATCATAGCAAAGTCATTGCTTATGATGGTCTCATGAAACCTTAAATACCACTGTCTGGATGACTGCTTTAATCCATAAATGGATCGTTTGAGCTTGCATACTTTGCGTTCAAAGCCAACAGTAACAAACTCCTCGGGTTGTTCCACATATATTTCTTCATCCAGTTTTCCATTTAGGAATAAAATCTTAACGTTCATCTGATGTAATTCTAAATTCATATGTGACACTATGGCTAACAAAAGGTGAATAGAGGTCAATTTGACCACAGAAGAGAATGTCTCTTCATAGTCTATTTTTGTCATCTGTGTGTATCCTTTAACAACCAAACGAGCTTTGTATCACTCAATAGATCCATTGACATTCCTTTTAATATTGAGAACCCATTTGCTCCCAATAGGTTTTCTTCCTTTTGGAAGATTAACAAGATCTCAAACTTCGTTGGATGCCATGGATTTAATTTCTTCTTCTATTGTCTTGCGCCATTTATCCCTTTTAGAACAAGATAGAGCATATCTAATACTCTTAGGTATCTTATCATTTTGGGGAATAACCATAAAGGCTTTCCCTTCGATTTGGAATCTTCGACAATGAATTCTCTTCCTTGAACTCTTCCGAGTTGCCAGATCTTCATCAAAATCGATATCCACTTGAGTGTTACTCCCACTATCCAATAGTGGTATAGACACATCCTCTTGTATCTCTAAAACATGATGATCAATCTCTTTAGATTGATCTGCATCATCCAATTCATAGAACTGGAAGTGACGCTCTATCTCTCCTCTTTTAGGAAAGTGACTTTCAATAAACGTGACATCTCTAGAATCTATCTCAGAAATACTCTCATCTGTATTCTCTCCTAAGAACACATATCATTTTGAATGTTCACAATATCTTATAAAGATACACTTCTTTTCCATAGGACCCAATTTTCTGTATTGATGGGAAAGATTATGGACATATGCAGCAGACCCCTAGGGTCAAATCTGACTTTTTGTCTTTCCATAATTCGTAGGGAGTTGAAGAAATAGATTTGGATGGTACACGATTTAATATATGAGCGGCAATCAACAAACAATCACCCCAAAAAGAAATAGGTAAATTGCCTATGCCATCATGGACCCGACCATCTCTAAGAGGGTCATATTCCTTCTTTCTGCAACACCATTTTGTTGCGGAGTTTGAGGAGTAGTTAATTGTCTATTTATCCCTTTATCATCACACAATTCCTTGAATTGTTCGGATAGATATTCATGCCCACGATCTGTTCTCAAAGCCTTGATCCTACGTTCAAGTTGATTCACTACCATGTTTATAAAGGATCTAAAGCAATCCAATGCTTCAGATTTATGTGTAATTAAATACACATGGATAAATCGTGTATAATCATCAATAAAAGTGATGAAATAAGATGCTTCATGCCTCATTGCCACATTCATTGGCCCACATATATTGGAATAAATTAATTGAAGAGGATGGGTTGCTCTAATTGCCTTTCTAAAAGGCAATCGTGTTGCCTTTTCAGCAAGGTAATGCTCACATATAGGTATTTTAATCTTTGCATGAGATCCCAAAAGACCCTCTCGTGCGAGCCTATCCATTCTTATTTGCTCTATATGTCCAAGTCGAGCATGCCATACAGATACATCCACATCCATATTATTAGCAGTTGAAACAAGAGAAAAACATTCATCACTAACATTCAAACTTATAAGTTCTGTGTCCAACACATAGAAACCATTCATAAAGAAACCAGAAACAACTAAAGTTTGTCCACAAATGATGTCAACATTGACATCTTCAAATACAAGTTTATAGTTTAACATAGACAAAGTAGAAACTGAAATCAAATTTCGTCGAATCTCTGAAACATGCACAGAACATCATATAATAATAAAGATCATCCTCCTCGCAAATTCAATTTGCAAGTCCTGATCCCTTTGACTTCTGCTCTACTGTTGTTCCTTAGGAACAACCACTTCGAACCAGATGACATCTTCTTGTATTCGATGAAGTTTGTGCGGTCTTTGATCACATGGTTGGTGGCTCTGGAGTCTACATTCCACATAGGATTAGATTCAATAATTAGTGCACAACTACAAACATTTGCACTTAAAACAGGAGTTAAGAGAGAATGTACCTTCTCCTGCTCATGACATTCACAAGCATAGTGACTCAAATTGCCACACTTAAAACATTTTGCATTTGCCTTATTTTTCTTGCCACCACGCTTCCCAAAGCGCTAATAAGGCTTTTTTTCTTGCTCTTTGTCTTATCCCTTCTTATTACCCTTCTTGAACCTCCTTAGTCCATAAAAATTCTTCTTAAAAGATTTTACATTTTTAGAGCTTTCCGCCACATATGCCCTCGTGCTAAATGATTGAATCACTTCTAGGCGATCATTTTCTAGCTCTACATGACGGATTATATCATCAAAAGTCTTAATACTTTCGTTATGAGTCATATTTATTTTCATATGCTCTCAACTATGTGGCAGAGACCAAATCACAGCCTATGCCTGCTGCTCATCTGTAAGGGTATGTCCTGCACTATTGAGCTCTCTTATCATATTTGCCATTTTCCTGAGATGTTGGCTCATAGTGTGCTGAGGGAACTTCCTGTATGAATCGAACCTGATGGTCAACCTTCTTAGCTTTGTAGTTGATGTTCTCCCAAACTTATCTTTAAGGGTCATCCACATCTATTGAGCAGTCTTATAATGCTCAAATTGACACATTATGTCATCCTGCATAGAACATAACATGGTGACATGCGCAATAGTATTCATGCGCTTCCATTTCTCATAGGTCTCTATGTCTCTACGAGATTGTGCCCCATTACCAATTTCAGGTCGATCCATAATATGGTTGAGAGCCTCCTCCAGTGTAAACTGAATCTTTCTATGCCATATATCATAATTATCACAATTTAGTTTTTCAATCCGTACTAAATCCATTATGGATTTACTTAGTGCAACCATGTTCTTTTAAAATAAGAGTAAAAAACAATGTGCAAATATGTTATTCAAGCATGTTATAATCTAATCACTAGCACATCTATATGCAGTCATAATCACATGATTAAATAAGATATAATTTCTCTCAGGGCATGGAATCGAAAGCTCACTACGTTCACAATAATCTCTCACTTTCCCTAAGACAATTATATTTATCTAAATTGTATTATGACTGTATAAATAAGATATCAACACATAAAGTAAGTACTTCCAAAGTGCTTCAATCTCCTTATATAATCAATATGATTATATCACATTCATCCAAATTCAGAAAAAAAATATTATATTATATGGATTCGGGTATCCCCGGCCTAGAAGTGGCTTAACAAAGGGAGTTTACGGCTTCAGCCGCTGGCCTCGACCCACATGGACCCTGACCATGATAGGGTTCGACCCCTAAAAAAAATTTGTGTGGCCCTGTCGTAATACCCTAGCTCTTGGTCGGTGAGGCTAGGCCTGCGGCCTATGCCGCAGGGTTAGGAGCTAGGCCTACGGCCTGTGCCGCAGGGTTGGGGCTTGGCCTGCGGCCTGTGTCGTAGGATCTGGCCTGAGGTCGGGCCTGCACCGCAGCAGGCCACCTGGCTGCAGCTCAGGTTTGTGACCTAGTGGCTGGGCTTGCGGCTGCAGTGGCCCGCCTGACAGAAGACCCACTTTGTAGCTCTGCCACATCATACATGGTTCCAAGGTCGGGTCTATGGCTCAGCCCATAGACCTGCGGTACTATAGCAGCCCCACAGTGTGCATCCACCATGAACGCATAATGGTCCCGACCACGTGTATATGGGGATATATCCGTAAGCAAAAATAGCATAAATAAACAATGCTCTGATACCAATATAGGTTTTTGATACATACATTTTTCTTGTCGCGAAAGCATAAGAGGATTGTCTATGTTTGCTTTTACTCAACAGATATGTGCCCTCACTTGGAGAGAACGACAAATCCATGATCCAAGTGCTCACTACGTTGATTCACCACAAAGACACACTGTCTTTTTCTTTCTTTTCACTGCAGACACTGTGCACAAAGATCTCTCTCTATTGAGATCTTAAGCACCCACTATGCACAACTTTTTACTGTTGAAATTTCTTTCAGGCATACAAGAACACAACACTCTGTTCTTTCACTGTTTGACTCAATTTTCTCTCATTGCAACACACAAAGGCTCAACCTTTTCTCTTTGTGTGTCTCACACTTTATGTGAGTTTTTCTTCTTCTGTATTCACTTATGCTCTCTACGCATATCAGGAATAAAAAATCCTTAGAAGAGAGGATAATGGGCGGTTATCAAACCACCCCTTTCTCAAATGGTGGGTCGGGTCTGGATCTCGCCCATTATGGGCGGACCCGGTACCCAATCCAACAACAACTTTGCTGTAAAGCCAATAGAAGATCCTTCCTAGTGGACAAGGAGGCTAGTACTAAGTTTTGCTATGAAACCAGGGGCTAGCACCCAGAGTTCTACTGCCTAACAGGGAGATGGTCCCCAAGGGGTACAAACTCACTTGGAGTAGTTGGATAGCCTAACAAGTTTCCCTATCATTAAAAAGAAAAAGTTATTTGTCATAATGTATTTATTTATCTTCTTCTCTTGTTCCTATCACCAAGAGACCTTGTTGTTTGTCCTCATTTTCATTAGTTCCCTGCGTGAAGTTATCTACATTCAAGTCATGTAGCTCTATATTATCTATGTTTTATGTGAAAGTTTCCTTAGAACAACTTTTAGTTGTGATAATTTTTTATTAAAGAGGGTAGAGAGGAAACAAATTGAGTTGAGGATTTTTGTAAGGCATCTGATTTCCTGAATTGGTATGCTCTCTGTAAACCTATGTTCTGTTAATGTGCTAATTGGACCACATGCACTCCCACCGGCCTTTTGCAAAATCTTGATACTGCGTGGGGACCCACCCGGGGTTTTCCTCGCTTGGGCAAGGGTTCCTCGTCATCAAAACCTTGAAACTTCAAACGATTTGTTGAACAAGAAATACATGATAAAAATGTGTTGACCTAAAAAAGGATAAACGATGACATAAGAGTGAGTGCAAAAGGTTGGCAAATGATATATATATATATATATATATATATATATATATATATATATATATACAAGTTAAACTAGGTTTTAACTTTATAAAACAATTTTAGAAGGCTATATATATATATATATATATATATATATATATATAGTGAGGGATAGGTGCCTAACCGGAATGGACGCACGCTGAGCATCCATCATGCCGCTCAGTGAGGGTTCATGCTTAAAAGAGCTTTCAGCATGCTTCGAAGAGCCGCTAAAAGTCTGGGCTAAAAATCATTTTTATAGGCAATCCAAAGCGCGGCTAAAAAATTATTTACACATGTTTTAAAAGGCCTTTAGGTCTGGGCAGAAAATTAGCCTTTAGCAGCCTTCAAAAGCGCCGCTAAAGGCTAGTTTTAACCTGAATGCGTAATGAGTGTCCATCGCGCGGGCTGAGCATCCATCACATGCGTGATGGACACTCAGCGCATGTCCATTCAATTAGGCACCTACATTTCTCATTATATATATATATATATATATATATATATATATATATATATATATATATATATATATATATATATATATAGAGAGAGAGAGAGAGAGAGAGAGAGAGAGAGAGGTGCGAAATTGATATGTGCTAAATGGGATTTTCTACCCTTTCAGTATTTTTTCTCAGTTCTGACTGCATAAATGTGTTGGGCATGGTCGATTTACGAGGAATCCACACTTGGATCATGTGTTTTCGATAAAAAAAAATGATATTTAGAGCCTTGAAATTTTACCAAGATTTTGGACGGTTGATTTTTTGAACCTTATAAAAACCCACCCATACATAGATCACATCTGTACAGTCAAATTTTAAAAATAAAACAAAAAAACCCTGAAAAACACATTTAGCATATTTCATTTACCACTTATCATTTCACACCTTATATATATATATATATATATATATATATATATATATATATATATAAAGAGAGAGTAGAGTGTAGGTGCACTTTCGGTATTTTTTTTCGCAGTTCTGACCCCATAAATGCGTTGGGCATGGTCAATTTACGAGGAATCCACACTTGGATCTTGTGTTTTTGATGAAAAAATGATATTTGGAGCCTCAAAATTTTACAAAGATTTTGGACCATTGGTTTTTTGAACCTTATAAAAACCCACCTACGTGTCGGAATCGAACACTTGAAGCACTGATCCCTATAAAATCAATATCAAGTACATAGATCACATCTATTCGGTCAGAATTTAAAAATAAAATGACAAAAACCTGAAAAACCCATCAAAAATGTATTGCAAGCACCTATGCTCTACTATATATATATATATATATATATATATATATATATATATCATCGGATGTGAGATCATCAAACACTCAAAGTGTTTGACAATATCAGATGGTTTTCCACCGCTGATTGCACAAGATGAGCGTAGAAAACATCTTTTTTGTAAATGGACCATTTGGCAGCCATTGTGACCACTGCTAAATGGTCATTTTGTGCCCAGACCTTTAGCGATGGTCTTGACCACCACTAATTGTCAACACAATGAGAAAAAAACGTGTATGTTTTCTTTTTTTTGTTGGGTTGATCATTAGCGACGGTGATGACCGCTGATGATCATGTTACATAAAGATGATATTTTCCACCACTGATCTTGCACTATCCTTGGCCGAAAATTGTCTGATATCACATTCATCTTATATATATATATAGAGAGAGAGAGAGAGAGTAATGGGTTCGTGCTAAATGAAATATGCTAATTAAATAAAACATTTTAAATAAGTTTTCAGATTTTTTTTAAATTATGACCGTACAAATGTGATATATGTACTTAATTTTATAGGGATCAACTCTTGAAGTACTCGATTCAGACACATGGGTGGGTTTCTTTAATTTTCCAAAAATTAACAGCCAAAATCTTTGTAAATTTTTAAGGCTTCGAATATCATTTTTTTCATTGAAAACACATGATCCATGTGTGGAGTCCTGGTAAATTGACTATGTCAATACATTTATGCAGTTGAAACTTCGAAAAAAATACTAAAAGAGCAGAAAAAACCCATTTCTCATGTTTCATATATATATATATATATATATATATATATATATATATATATATATAGAGAGAGAGAGAGAGAGAGAGAAGCGGGCAACAACAGTCGCCTCATGATGAGCTCTTGCCATTTCCTGTCGTTGACCCAGCTGAGGTAGGCAGATACTCCTATATCTCTAGAGAGAGAGAGGGGGAGAGAGAAATTGATAGTTGTCTACCACTTTTTGTGCCTGAACCAAACTGATGTGTGATGAGCGTCCATCATGTGTGTGATGGGTTGACTATCTATAAAGGGCATTTAGTAGCACTTCAAAAGTGTTGCTAAAAGTAAAAAAATCTTTAGCTGTAGTTGTAAAGCATTGGTAAATGTCCTTTCCCTTTAGCACGCGTGAGTCTACTGGTGTTTTGCCAAGTGAGTGGTAGTCAGCTACCTCTCTCTCTCTCTATATATATATATATATGCCTACCACTTTAGCCTACTGCCATTTTACCATATTTTTTAAGGTTTTTTCCAATGTTTTCCTTAAATCCAACTATACAGAAAATCCATGATTTTATAGGAATCAACTGCTGCATCATCCAATTTCAACACACAGATAGGTTTTTATAAGGTTTAAAAAGCAATGACCTAAGATTTTCATAACTAGCCAAGGTTTAAAAAAACATGTTTTTTATCAATAACATGATTCAAGTGTCAGTTTCTTGCAAATCGTCCATGCCCAACAATTTGCAAGGTAGGATTTGTAAAAAAAAAAACAAAACACCCGCTAGCTTTGAGTAGGCCGGTGGTGGTTTAAAAAAAGTGGTTGGCTGCATATATATCACATCTGGATAGACAAATTTAAAAAAAAACAACAGAAATTCATGAAAATCTACTGTCATGTTTCACTGAGTAGCTTTTGTGTTTTGTAGGTTTTTTTTAGGTTTCTATTTTCCTGTATATATATATATATATAGTACAAAATGATACGTGCTAAATGAGGTTTTTAGGGTTATTTCATTTTATTTATAAATTGTGACCATACAAATGTGATCCATGTATTTGATTTTATAGGGATAAGCTCTTGGATGATATAGATCACATCTGTAAAGTCAGAATTTAACAATAAAATGAAAAAAACTGATTTAGCACGAATCCCATTACTATATATATAGTAATGGGTAGGTGCTAAATGATACGTGCCAAATGGGTTTTTTTGCTTTTCTGGTGTTTTTTTCACAATTCTGACCCCATAAATGTGTAGGGCATGATAGATTTATGAGGAATCCACACCTGGATCATGTGTTTTCAATGAAAATAAAAACAATATTTGGATCCTCAAAAATTTACAAAGATTTTGATCCGTTGATTTTTTTTAACCTTATAAAAACCCACCCATGTGTTGGAATCGAACACTTCAAGAGTCGATCCCTATAAAATCAAGTGCATATATCACATCTGTACGGTCAGAATTTAAAAATGAAATGAGAAAAATCTCAAAAACTCATTTATCAGGTTTCATTTAGTACCTACCCATTACTCTATCTATATATATAATAATGGGTAGGTGCTAAATGAGTTTTTCAGGTTATTTTATTTTATTTTTAAATTCTTACTATTCACATGTGATCTATGTACTTGATTTTATAGGAATGAGCTCTTGAACTATTCGATTCCGACACAAGGATGAGTTTTTATAAGCTTCAAAAAATCAATGGTCCTTAAATTTGTAGGTTCTAAATACTATTTTTTTCATCGAAAACACATGATTCAGGTATGGATTTCTCATAAATTGACCATGCCCAACACATTTATAAGGTCAGAACTACGAAAGAAACACTGAAAGAGCATAAGTCATTTAGCACGTACCATCTCTCTCTCTCTCTCTCTCTCTCTCTCTCTCTCTCTCTCTCTCTCTCTCTCTCTATATATATATATATATATATATATATATATATATATATATATATATATATATACTAGGTCCAACTGGCCCTTAATATTTTGGTTAGATCTTGGTGATCCAACCCTAGGTCCAACTGGCCCAACCAGTTTAGTTGGCTGAACTAGTTGGTCATCCACGTAGTTACATTAACTAAGTTCATACCATATGCATGCTTATATATATAATTTATTTATTTATTTATTTATAAAATTATAATTAATTAGCTTAGTCAACTAGAGAATGGACAAGAATGACCTTGGGATTGCTACGAACCCCAAAACATACAAAAATTTACCAATTTTTCTTTAGAATTTGCCAAGCATGTTCTGAAAGTGTTTTAACTATGATTTCGATGAAATCAAAACTGTTGTTCTTGAATTTTTCATACGAATGCAACCAAATGTTTAAAACTCATAAAATTGACCTTCAAAATTATGATTTTGTCATGCAGGTTGTCGAACATGTTTTGCAAGTGCATGAGCTTCGATTTCGACGAAATCACTTGTTCTAGATCTGCTTCCACCTATTATGATACCAAAATTTACTTAAAGATCTAATTTAAATGTTTGCATCGGGAATCTAAATCTATGATTTATAAATGAGATCATTACCTTGGCTGGATCCACAGATACTTCATCCTTTGATATTACGTGTCTCAAGAACATGACTTCCTTAAGCTAAAATTCATACTTCGAGAATTTAGCATAAAGTCGTTCCTCTCTCAGAATTCTTAGAACAATCCTCAAGTGCTCACAGTGTTACTCTATACTTTTTGAGTCTATCAAAATATCATCTATGAAGATGAATACAAAGAAGTCTACAAAAGGTCTGAATATTCTATTTATTAGATCTATAAAAGTTGTTGGCACATTTATAAGTTTGAAAGACATAACTATGAACTCCTAATGCTTGTACCTTGTTCGAAAAGCTATTTTTGGAACATCGTCTTCCTTGATTCTCGATTGATGATATCCGGTTCTTAGTCAATTTTTTAGAATACTCTAGCTTTTTGCAGTTGATTGAATAAATCCTCAATACACGACAATAAATATTTGTTCTTAACTGTGGTTTGGTTGAACAACCTATAATCAATGCATAATCACAATGATCCATCCTTTTTTTTACAAATAACGCAGGTGCTCCTTAGGGTGATACACTAGGCCTAATGAAACACTGCTCCATAAGTTCTTTTAATTGCTTTCTCAATTCTTCCAGTTCTGCGGGTGCCATCCAATAGGGTGCTTTGGATATTAGAGAAGTTCCAGGCAATAGCTTGATACTAAACTCAACCTCGCGGTGTGGCGTGAGTCTAGGCAACTTTTTTGGAAAAACATCTGGAAACTCTCGAACCACATCTAAACTTTCAAGCAAAACTGTCGTCGGATCTGTCAGAGGGATGTTGATCAGAAATGTGGTGCATTCTTTCTTTAAATATCTCTGGGCCTTTATCGATGATATTACATGCTTTTTTAAGGTAGGTCTAGATAATCAAAACTCTACCCTAAGAAGTCCAGGTTGAGATAGTACTACCTTTTCTTCATGACATAATACCTTAGCGTGATACTTATAAAGTCAATCCATACCCAAGATGACATCGTATTTGGTCATACTGAGTAGAATTACATCGGCAGGCAGACTCTGCCCATCTAATACTATGTCAATGTTGGGTACATAATTTGTGCATATTTTCCTATCTCCCAAAGGGGTCTATACTTCTAGATCATGACTTAGAGATTTAATGAGTACACAACATTTTATAGAATTCTATGAAAATAAGTGAATGTGTGGCACCACAATTAAATAAAACCAATGTTAATCGGTTAGCAACAAGAATGATACCTTGCACTAGGTCGTCCTTGGCGAGTTGTTCCGATGTGGTAGTTTAAGCGTGACCAGTTGTTGTCTGCTTTTGTTGTTGTTGTGGCTAGGGATTGCATCCACCAACACCATTCATTCGATTGTCCGCTATCTTTTTGCAGCAATCCTTGATATAGTGGCTTGTCTTGCCATAATATAATCAATCACCAGTCTCTCGGTAACAGGGTCGATCGGGATGGCTATAATTACAAGTGTGACAAAGCTCGGCCAACTGCTGTTGTTGCGACCGAGGTCAATTTTGCTGCCTCTGCCTCTTGGCAAAAGGGGCAAACTTCTTATCCTCAAATCTCTTCTTGGGCCAGGTCTTCTAGCCCCTGTTTGATGGTTTAAATCGATGAGGTTGTTGTTTTTGTGACTCTTTTCATTCATCCTGAAGTATTGTAGCTACTTCAAAGGCCTTGTCTAGCATTTCTGGCCCACAGGTAAGCACTTTAGTTCAGAGGGTTGGTTTTAGGCCTCAAGAAAACTTCATTGCCCTGTCTTCCTCAGTGGTGAATACCTGGGGACAATACTTTTCTAGGTTTCAAAACTTCGTAATGCTCTGTCGGGCTTAATCTCCATTGTTGTAGCTCGAGGAACTCCCACATCTTGTGACTCCTCTTGTGCTTAGAAAAATATGTGTCATAGAACACCACAACGAAGTGATCCCACAATATTGTTTTGTTGTTGAATTTAATTTCTAAGGTGGTTGCCCACCAACGTTCAACATCATCTCATAACTAATAGGCCCTGAAATGTACCTGCCTATCTTCTGGGATGACCAATACTCAAAAAACCTTCTCAATTTTCCAGATTCATGCTTCAGTAGCCTCGAGATCTATCTTTTCAGAGAAGGTTGGGGGACCCAACTTCATAAATTTTTTGTAAGTAACTAGTTTAGGGTTATGACACGCCTCTGGAGCATGTTTGGCCTACGTCTGGTCTCTGATCACGGTAGCCATATTATTGAGGGTGTCCATGAGAAACCCTTTCAAATCGTCATGCTCGTTAGGTAGATCTTGATTTCTTCTTGTATAGCGAATCAACTTTCATATTAGAATGATCCAAAAATAAACAATAGATCTTTACGAGGTAATAACAAAATAGTATTCATAATATTCTCAACAACTGCAAATTTTTTAGCAGGGCTGGTTAACAATACAAAAAAAATGTCATCTAACTATTTGGAGTTTCACAAGCTGACTCTAAAATAACCCTTCATATTTTTTTCCTAAGGTATCCCCCTGAATTGTGTCATATACTTCTTTGCATTTCTCATGCATTTTGGGATTGGAGACAGAGGATATCTAGAAATTGTCAGTGTGTACTTCACTGAATCTGAAGGAGAGTAAGATGAAGATGAAGATGAAGATGAAGATGAAGATGAAGATGAAGATGAAAATTAAGATGAAGCTAGATGATATTTAGGAGATGTTGGTAATGGCGAATGTGGAGGGTAGTCAAAAGGAGCCGATAACTCTGGATTTTAAGCTGGTGGAGCCGAAGTATAGACAGGTGATGGAGGTGCCATATCATTAGAGGTGTCTGAAAAAATTTCTATTAGCTCGAGAGGTGGTTGTTGGGGGGTTATTGTCAGGTAATGCCTTGTCAACGAGGTCTTAATTCACAGGGGGTGAACTATTAGTATATAAAGTCTTGTTAGAGAGGTTGTAACATACTTGGTGTCTTCTGTCATGATAGTACTTGATTTCACATTCATTGATGATACGCCTCAATTCTCCACAGAACTCACAAATCTTATAGTCCATAGGACAAAGTTGTGCTATGGGCACCTAGTGGCACTTATGACATCCTCCCATTTGGGGGCTTGTATTCATACAAATCAATTCCTGAATTTGTTGCCTCATTTGATGTATTTTTGTTCGTTGTTGATTGATTGCCTCAGTCAAGGCATTGATAGCCTTAATCATGTCTTTGTAAGACATCTATTCAAAACAAGTATTAGTAATTGACAACCTACTATTATTTTATATACAAAAATTTAAGAAAAACTTACAATGCAATGTTGGCAGGATGGATCTTGGACTAGTCTTTCCGGACCACGGCTCTGATACCAACTTTGTGATGCCTCGAAATTTTACAATTTTTTTTTAAAAAAATTCCTTTTAAATAGTGACAGTGAAAAACAATTTAATATTGAGTTTGGATTTGAAAATTTTGAGCGAGCCATAGGGGTGAGATAAGACAAAACTATTATCAGAGTAAAAACCAAAATATTATATATTTACAGCATTTTTGATAAAAATATATAGATAGTTCAAAACTTGGGAATACAAAATATTATGAACAAAAGTCTCAAGTTGGGCCCTCGATCCTTTGGAGAATGCTAGTCTTCAATATTGCTCCTGGCCCGTGGCATTCACTGTCCTATACTTGAACAAAAACCCAATAAAGTGTTAGACTTCTAATAGACTAATAAGTCTATACCAATTTTGGTAATTCAAAATATTAAACATATTCAGTCAATTTAGATAAAGCAGTTTTACTGAAAAGTAAGACAGAATACAAAACAAAATTGTTTGCATAATTAGGGCATATTTTCATTTCAAACTATGATAAAAAAGGGTCTTTGTTTCAATAATTAACCATCCAGCCTGGTATGTGGGGGGTGATCATCGTAGATAGCCGAGGCATTCTGGGAGTATATTATTCTCAAATGTTTTAATCGTGAGTACCTGACTGTAGCGAACCCAAAGTAGGTGGTCCATGACCGAAAAAATCATTGCTAAGGCATAATAGAAAGTAGAATGCATCCTAGACTACTACAGTAGTTGGGGATCTATTACCTAGGATATATACATAGCCCCAACCTCCATAGATCTACGAGTGAGTGAAGACCACTGGGATGCCTCACTCTCAAAAAGCATAATAGAATCACTCGATGTTGTATCATCTACCTTCTCTAAGGTAGAGATCAGAAGAGAATGCATTAGAAGGGTTATCTTTATTACTAAGATTATTTTAAGTGCCTTACAATGTATAGGCCATAATAGGGGTTTAGTAATCTAAGTATTCTTTTTTTGGGTAATAACCAGAGTCATGTGTGTACTCGACCCAATCAGTACTTGCTCAGTATATATGAGCACTTCGCCAATATTACAGACAAATATCTTAAGTTTTGTATGTGAGCAAGTTTAATTTATCAGATAGTATTTTGTTTTGCACTTTAGTAGTTAATTTAATTGAAGCTTGTACATGAGCCAAACCCAGAACAAAAGTACATACTAATATGTACCAGAAAGGTCTCTAGAACCTTGGCCACCTTAGAGCTACAACTATTTTTTTTCCTTTTTTTATTAGGAGTAGATTATTTTATTGTTAGTAGGGTTCTCTGAACCCAAAGGTATATATTTGAGCTAAGAAGAGATGCACATTGTTTTATGTATGCTTCAAATATTTTATCTTTGCAAAGTGAAATATAAGTGGAAAGTATTATTTGATTCATAACGTATGTATGCTTCTTTATAATATTTTATTTAGAGGATGATGTGTACCAAAAACTACTATTTTATATGCATATGCTTATATTATTTTATTTGGGATATAATCTTTTTTCTCAAAGTATGGTACATACAAAAACTAGTATTTTATTTACAGTATGATTATCTTATTCTAAGTAGGATATGTACCAAAACTTATTATTTTATTTGAAATATATTTGTTTTATTCGAAGTATGACATATATTAAAATTACTTTATTCAAAATCAAATGCATATATATATATATATATATATATATATATATTATATTATATTCATGAGACAAAATGAATACGTCATGCGTAACAATTTGAACATGTATGCTTCTATAATATATTTAAATATTCAAAATCTACATGCATTTGGATAGAGCTTACCTCGTATAGTGCTTTTGGCAAAAAACAAAAAAATTCTAAAAAATCCAGAGGGAATTTTCGCTTCAAGTTGAACCTTCGATGTGTGCAAAAAAGGTGAACTACATTGGCGGGAAGCGATAGAACCTAGTTGAGTTGAGGTGGCGATGATAGCAACCAAATTGAGTTGATTTGCTCAAATGGACCTGTACGAGAATAAAAAAATGTGAAAGACTAGGTCAAGGATTGAACCGAGTACCGAAAAAGCAAACCGGGTTGATGCAAGGGCCGAAAGTTACAGGGCTAAGGGGTGCATCCACCAATGGTGGTGGTTGCAGGTGGTGCAGTCACCAAAATAAAGAAAAGAATGAAAGGTGGCAAGGAAGGTGGAGGAGGAGAGGGAGTGAAGTAGGGAGAATAGAGGGAGAGAACTGAGGATGTGTTCAGCAAGGGGTGGGGGGGGGGGGGGAGATGACCCTATTTATAGGACCAAGGAGCTCCCTTGTGTTGCCAAATGGCAACAACGATGAGCCACATGGCTGGCCCCTCTCACAAGTGTTGGGCACACCCAACACTTGTGAAGAGGCTTCCCAACCATTGACTTGAAACCATGGGTGCCCCCTTTCTTTAAATGGGCCTTGGTATTTTGGTTGGATCTTGATGATCGAAACCTAAGTCCAGCTGGTTCAACCAGTTCAGTTGGCTGAACTAGTTGGTCAACCATTTAGTTACATTAACTAAGTGAAACTTAGTCAATGTAACTAAGTTTATACCGTAAGCATGCTTATATATATTTATGTTTTCATTTATAAAATTATAATTGACTGATCTAGTCAACTAAGGAATGGACAAGAATGACCTTGAAGTTGCTACAAACCCCGAAACATACAAAAATTTACCATTTTGGCCTTAGAACTTGCCGAGCATGTTCTGAAAGCGTTTTTAACTCCGATTTTGATGAAATCAAAATCGTTCTTCTTGGATTTTTGATATGAATGCAACCAAGTGTTCAAAACTCATAAAATTGACCTTCAAAATTATATTTTTTTCTCTTGAGGTTGTCGAGCATATTTTGCGTGTACGAGCTCAAATTTTGACGAAATCACTTGCTTTCTTTTCAGAATTTCGATGTGGTCACAACCGCGTAATCTAAAATCATAAAATAGGTTGTAAAAATATATTTATTACCTTAGATATTCATATTCAAATAAAAATTCAGAAAAATTGTCGAGTATTACATCACCTCACCCGATAATAGTAGGGGGCGAGGCTAAACCTCGCCCCCTCCTATGACGAGTAGGAGAGACAGTTCCTCATTTGGGGGAACTGTCTTCCCAGTTTTTTCAAAAGTTCATTTTTTTAACACTTATCTCCCACAGCCTGGCCGAGCCTAGCTGGGGTTCTAACCCACCCGGCTCAGCCAGGCTGGTTTGACATTAGGGGTGGCAATCGTGTCGGGTTGGCGGGTCGACCCGACGGGTTGGCGGGTCAGCATACCTCAACCCAAACCCGACCCGTTTATTAAACGGGTCGGCTGTGGCAAACACGAACCCGACCCGTTTAATAAACGGGTAACCCGACACGACCCGCCAACCCATTTAATAAATGGGTTGGGTCGGGTAAACAGGTTCTCAGGTTCGCGGGTCAGGTTGACGGGTCAAGTTGATGGGTTGACGGGTTGACGGGTCGGGTTGGCGGGTTGGCAGACGGGTTGGCGGGTTCACCCACCCGCCTAACCCGTTTATTAAACGGGTCAGCCGGGTTGGCGAGTTGGCATACCCCCAACCCGAACCCGACCTGTTTAATAAACGGGTTACGCGGGTCGACCCGTTTATTAAACGAGTTGGCTTAAGCCCAACCCGAACCCGCCTAAGAGGCGGGTTGGCGGGTCGTGTCAGAAATTGCCACCCCTATTTGACATTAATTGTGATAAAACCCTCTGAAACAAGCTGTCTTTATCAGCATTCACTAGGAACACATACAATATATTGCAGGGATTTTATGCAGCTGGTGCAGCATGGATGGCACCATGAGGTCAACGTGTTGCATGTGCAGATTCTTTTGACAGCAGCATAACCAGCAAAATTGTGTCAACCATATAAAAACGTATTAGACTTTATTAAATAGCAGGTGATCTTAGGTCAACGTGTCTATGATAAATTAGTTCAGACCTTAGGTTGGATAATGTTGAACCTGTTCACAATTTACAATATAATACCAGTTTCAGTGAGCATGGCTACCACAGGTTATCATATACTGAAAAGAAAATAGACTGCATTTTTTCTGGGCCTTCCAAGGTTTATGCAGCAGTCTCTTGAGGGTGTGGTACAACTTGCCACCCTGCACACAATTTGATGGCATCTTTTAGTGCTTCTGTCGGCGCTTCCACGGTCCATGTTGGGTACATGTCGCTAGCCTTGAAGAAAGTAGTCTCATCTATGTTTGCTTGTAAACCAGCTTGAGCAGCATTTAGAAACAGATCCTTTTCAGATCTTATGCAACCAGATGCTGCCTCTTCCTTGTCAGCTGCCTGCTCAACCAACAATGACATATTTCAGTGCCAAAATGAATCTCAAATTCGGAAACTAGACTGTTACAATTCTTTATAATCCAGTCTGCATACTGACTCGACTATTAAATAGACAGCCTCAGTATGAACCAAACAGGTTTGACCTAAGCTGGTCCAATTTTTTCACTATTATTTTTCAAATTAGTTGCCCCTAAACAAAAGTCTATCCTCTTACACAATCCAGCACAAATTCATGCCAAGTTGTTTGGAGTCTGGACCACACACGGTTCACTCAAAATTGTTGATGCCCATCATCTCTCTCAAGCAGAGCTATGAATGAATTAGCGAAAGGATTAGTTCCACAAAACAGAAGAAAAACAAGGACAAGCTTGGAAAGGAGTGGAGCTGGCAAAACAATTCAGACAATTAGAAAATTGAAGCGTGTGCAAAATTTCAGTCACAATGAGGAACTAGCAAAAAGGAGGGGGCTGGGGGGGTGGGGAAGAAGAATAAGGTGATGAACTCTAATACTTTGTAGAGGTTCAACTGGAAGTGAAGGACAAGGACTGCTCTCAAGGAAAGAGCACCATTATTGAAAATATTTAATGTTGTTGAATAAAAGATGAAGCTTATTGCTTTAACTGAAATACATAATGCATACTGCATAGTAAACCAGATAAAATGACAAATCTCAATACAGGAAATATGGAAGTTTTAAAATATTTCATTGTTCTCCATACAGAATTAGAAATAGAATAACAATAAATGTCATTATCATCAGAAGTCGGGAAATTGGGAAGACTTGAAAAATATAATTAGCATGACCCACATGATTCATGAAAAAAGTTGCAGAAAATGAAAAGTAGAGAATGCTAAATCATCTCAGATAAAAGAAAAGACAAGGAATTCAGGATCCATTGCAGAATCATGTGGCTATAGTTGTGTGGAGTTGAACCATCAACTATTCACAAACAGAAATCTGTTCCAAGCAAATGCAGGTTAAATTTAAAATAATTCCCACACACTGGGACAATCTGCATCTCCTTGTGAGATTTAAATCTGATGAGAGAAAGTTTATAGTGTTCATAAGGTAATCATTTTTTGGAAACAAATCAAAAAGAGTTAAGCAACAATATTAGAAGACTGTAAACACGACTAAAGCAGCCAGTTATCAAATCATATTTATATTAGATTAGAACTTTGTAATGCATCCGTAGTTCTTTCACAGTCAAAAAAATTGGAAATAACATAAGTCAAATGCCACATTAGTGAAAGAATCTTTAATTTATTCTTCAACAACAGAAACTGAAAGCAACAAAGAACCAAGTTGACATCTAAAGTCACAGATATTCACAATATTTTGAAAATATCATGATAATATCGCTTTAAATTCATCAAATGATATTAAAGTAAAATCTTACAAAATTTTGGAAATATCAGAATTTTATAAATATTGTGATATTTTTGTGATATTAACAGTTTTACTTTTTTACTTTTCAATATCTTAAATATATTTTTCTTCTTTCTTTTATAAATTTTTATGTATTTATTTTATTATATGTGCATTTTATTGACTAAAGATGTTATTTCTTTACTTATTTCTGCTACCTTTTTTTAAGTGCCCAAGACTTTCCCAAGATTCATCAACCAAACCTATATTATCGAGAGAAATTGCCTCACCAAGATATAGTTGAGATCAGCATTTGTGACTTACAATTTAATCTTTAGGGTGCGTTCCCTGGGATTTTCAGAATTAGTCTAATAGAGATGCTTCCCAAAGTGATCGATATACCTAGCAGGCTAAAACCACCCACTTCAGTAACCACTGTCAGACTATGTCACATGGGTGCGGGTGCGGGGATTCGACACTTCCAAAAAACCCGGGTGCGGGGGTGCGGCAGGGGCAAATATATATATATATATATATATATATATATATATATATATATATATATATATATATATATATATATATATATATATATATATATATATATATATATATATATATATATATATATATATATATAAGGGGGTCCGGGGGTTCCCCCGACGCGGGTTTTTTCAAATTTCATTTTATATACAGCTGCACGATAGCGCACCCATCTCGTCAGGAGAAGAGTTCGTCAGGAGAACATTGAATGTTAATAGCCAGCAAGGCTACCACCATCATATTATCATTTATTATGGAGAGAGAAAATCCTTTACGAAAAAGAACTACCACCATCATTATCATTTATTATGGAGAGAGAGCAAGGCTACCACCATCATTATCATTTATTATGGAGAGAGAAAATCCTTTACGAAAAAGAAGGATTTTGAAAAGGCTACCACCATCATTATCATTTATTATGGAGAGAGAAAATTCTTTACGAAAAAGAAAGATTTTGAAAAGGCGAGAGCAGCAGCAGCGGTCAGCAGAATTTTTTTAAAAAAAAAAATTCCGCAAACCATTTCATAGGGCAATTTTTAAAAAAAAAAAAAATCTAAAAAAAAATGGACTTAAATGATCTTAGGTGCGGTCAACGCACCCAGGATCGGGTTGACCGCACCCGCTCCCGCGTCGAGTCCCGTCGACGCGGGTGCGCCACCCTGCTGGCCAAATCCCTGTGACATAGCTGTCAGAGTATTACTGACCTCCTTCAGGAGGACTTTGTTGACATGGAAGTTGGTGAGAATTTGCCAATTGCAGAGACATTAGCACAAAGGAGATGGACATCCTTGCATATTCATATTTTGGTATTAATACCAACAGGGCTTCAGAACCTGCACAACTGACTATCATGGAATTCATTCGAGATCCATGCTAGATCATACTTGAATGACAAAGCAAAAAGCAATCTAGGTTAACTTATAGATAATGATGTTTGTTCTCAGCTAGAATTCATAAGCCTTTGGAGACTTTCTTGTGTCAATTGGAGTTGGTCCTTCCTATCCATGCTTTAATAAGGGAAAACTCAATAAATCACCTAAGCTAAACCTATGGATCAAGATTATTATTATGTCAGTTTGAAGGAATTCAATAGCAGAGGGAAGAAGACTCTGATTAGAGATGGAGGCACCTTAAGTGTTTCTTCTCAAAGAGGTCATTTAATAGAAGCACCATGTCTTTTGTTCACCCTCATTAATCCATGTCTTCGGAACATACACACACACCCCACCTGCCTCACTTTTTCTTCACAATTCTGATGAGAAAGATGTCAACTCTGTCTCTCAACCTCTTTCTTCCATGGGATGTTGGATGACCCTTTTTTAATACTAAGCCATTGAAAAGATCAATCTCACCACTCAATTCAGGATCTAAGTCCCTTACCAAATTTTTAACACAAAGACAGCCCTTTCCAGGGTCGTACATTGGTATCACTTGATTAGGCATGTGAATTATCAGTTTCTTTTTTAATGGATCCTGAATTTAAACTCATTTATGTTATTAACATTGTTATTCCATTACAGTTTCAAAATTTAATATTAAAATCATGAATGGACATAATGTAGCAATGATGGAATATGTTGCATGTTTTCATAGATGATAAATTCATGACATCACCTGGTAGATCTTCTCAAGAGCAGGATGTGCAAGGGTTCATCTATCTCTCCATTTATTTGCTATTTACTTCCTACCTGGTGCATATGCCAAGAGATGATGTCTTGTTCTTCCTATATAAACTCTTTCTACTTGCTCGATAATTCTCTTTTTTTGCTCATATGGCAGCATTACTTTATTCGAGTGAACTCTTTCCCATCTCCCACCGCTTAGTTCAACGGGCCATAGTTTTTTTCTGAAGAATATCTCAAACTAGATGGAATGAACTCTATAAGTTGCATGTATTGTTAGAATCCCTTTCTTGCTTGCAGAGGAAACCAAATGCACACTAAACAACACATAAATCAAACAGCCAAAGAGTCTATTCTTCATGTAGCAACCTTGGACTATATTGTTACGCCAAACAGATACTCCATTTTCTCTCTCATTGGATTAAAGAAAAGCTTCATCAATTAAGCATATACCATATTTTCAGTTTTATTGTGAGAAGAATTTAGATTGGTGTTATTCTGAGTTAGGGTAAAGCCATGCACCATCTTCGATGTCAAAGATACTACTAAATCTGACTCCTGTCACATACAAAATATTTCTCCAAGCAACCAAAACCTATATAACCCCGCTGATTATATTTCCAAAATGATATAGGACCACAGAAAATCTTTTACAATGAGAGTTAGAATGGTTAAACAAGGAAATAAAACAACTGCTGTTATCAATTGATAATTAAAATCCGAATGCTTCAAAGTATGCTAGCATGAATACCACCTGTTTAAGTAGTAATTGTTACATAACTGATCGATCTTTATGCCAAGAAAGCTTCCATTTATATGTATTCACGCCTGCAATTTCCTCCAGTTGACTCCCAATCTATGTCACAGGGATTCGGCTAGCAGGGTGCCGCACCCCCGTCGACGAGACTCGATGCGGGTGCGGGTGCGGCACCGGGTGCGGCACCGGGTGCGGCACCGGGTGCGGCACCGGGTGCGGCACCGGGTGCGGTCAACCCGATCCTGGATGCGTTGACCGCACCCAGGATCATTTAGGTCCATGGGTTGCGATTTTTTTTTAAAAAAAAATTACAGACAACTGTTGTCTGTCAGGGCTTAAATGGGCTGCTTTTGATGACAGCAGCTGTCTGTCAGGGCTGCGATTTTTTTTTTTTTTTAAATTCTGCTGACAGACAGCAGCTGTCTGTCAGCTGCGATTTTTTTTTTTTTTAAATTCTGCTGACAGACAGCAGCTGTCTGTCAGCTGCGATTTTTTTTTTTTTTTAAATTCTGCTGACAAGACAGCAGCTGTTTGTCAGCTGCGATTTTTTTTTTTAAAAAAATTCTGCTGACAGACAGCTACTTCTGCTGACAGACAACAGTTGTATGTCAGTTGCTGACAGCAGCTGTCAGCAAAAAGGGAACCCCCGACCCCCTTTATATATATATATATTACATTTTTGCCCCTGCCGCACCCCCGCACCCGGGTTTTTTGGAAGTGCCGAATCCCCGCACCCGCACACGCACCCGCACTCGCGCCCGCACCTGCACCCGCACCCATGTGACATAGCTCCCAATGGCACCTCGGAAATCATTTCATTACAAAACCATATATGACAAATACAAATTGCAATGCACTTGTTTCAATGAAAATGAACAGACATTAATAGGTAACAACATAACCCTAAGACTCGTTCTAGCATGCTGCACCTACAAGCTCTTCCTTTGCTTCCTTCCATTTTTCTTCACAATTGGAGATTATATATACCATCAATACATCTGAAGAATAAACATGTAATCAACAGCCATATGTTTAAAACTAATCAGGCTCCGACCATGCTTTTACTTTCTAACATCATGTTTCTACTTTCTAGTATAGACTACAGTTAGTAGACCCTATTCAAAGAGGCAAAACAACATTCCCTACCAAAATCCCAAGAAAGCAAATGTGGAAATATCACTTAAACTTTATGCTATTTCAGATCTTTAAAATCAAGATCAAGGCATGAACTTGCCAATTAGACACTCCCATTTAATAGTAGGGCTTTACTGGTCAATGCTTTGTTTATCTCAGATGCAATCACGTAGTGAGAACAAATAGGGAAACACAGTCCACCCTCACACCCAAATTCAAACATCAGTCCATACCAATAAACTATGACTACAGTCTGAAGTGAAGTTTAACAAATACTTTTTCCAAGTTCATGACATCCAAAAGTTAAAGAAATTGATATTCCAGGAAAGATTGAAGATAGTGTACAAGATTGAAGATTTAAATACTGGAAGTTTAAAGCTATTTATCCCAAACTATGCCACAATGATTTGTGAATACACAGACACGAGATGCGGGTTCGACTTGTAAGTTCGAATCGAAGGATCAAATTCTTTTGGGAAAAAGGACATGAGGACATAGAATTTTTATTTTTTTAATCAACAAAAAACTATTTTTTGATATTTTTATATTAAAAATGCATTTTTATTGAAATAAAAATTAATGTATATTAAAAAATATTAAAATAATGGTCGTATGTGTCAGTATCCAAATCCACATTTCTGCACATGTCACCAGGGACATGCGGCCAAAATGGCGTGTCCCTGCGATATAGATCCCAGATCAAAGAAGTAAAAAACCTACCTGACATCAGCCACCTTATGTGATTCCATAACTCTGTTTCGGACTCTCAGTCTTGATGTTGGTGACAAGTGCTACACGTGGAAATGACTGGTGTTTAGGAATGTCAGATAACATAGTCCATCAAGGACTATGTTTAATGTACAAAAAAGCATGTCTATCTCCTGATTAAGATATCAATCATTTGCCAATCAACATGAATCTTTCTTAAGCATCTTCAATTACTGTGTTTGTGCATGCATTTGTGCATTACATGCAAAATTGTTCATTGATTTCCTTGATAATCAGTTGTGCAGCAATGAAATTCTAGATCTGTAAAAGATATGATGCTGAACAGAACCCAAATTAGAACAAACACTCTCTATCCATAATATTTAATTACTTGTTTCTGTATTGATTTCAAGAACAGACATGAGAAAGCAAAAGAAGACGGCTAGTGAGCCTACCTTCTCCATTAGATACTTAAAAGCCAGTTTCTTCTGTCCGGCTTCATAAATATTACACTGGGAAAGAATCTGATTCACAAAAGCAAGCAATTTAACCACATTTTTTATCAAAACGAGAGAGAAAAAGTAGTACTTGAAAACAATAAATTTTGAACTCCTAGGATTATAATAGCTATATTTTTCACACCTGTGATTCAACACTAGCACAAACTGCATATATGCCCCAGTTCCTAGTGTAGTTATTATAGAGATGAACTTTTCCAAATCTAACACGAGGATGTCTTTGACGGGTTCCATCAAAAAAGCAATGATGAATTGTCACTCTGATACACCTATCACCAATATGGCTGGGATTTGCTCCAATAAGCACTGTTTTATCATGTTGAGAAAAGTGACACCTGTTGGCAGAAATAATTGTTAGAAAAGTTGGCAATTGTCCCATAAAAAGAAGTCTAGTGGCATGTTTGCTTTGTGAAAGTTTGTTTCTGAGAATGTTGATTATGCGATACACATTCTCAAGGACAAACTTTCTCACGTCTGCTTTTGTGTGAAAAAACACAGCCCCTCCAGAGAAAAAAAAAGGTCAAGATGTCAAATCATCGCTTTTTCAGATTCTCACTTGAGAATCAACAGCCTGTGAAAGCTGGTCAAAGGATCACACTTCCGACCAACTTTCACAAGCTACAAGGCTTTTAAAATTACAAGGGGAATCATAGGCAAACTTTCTCATGCTTGCAGCGCCCTGTGTTTCTGCTATGTTTGTGAGCAAGTATTAGGATGAATATGCTTGCTAACATGTTTCCCCCACCAGCAGGAAAGTGGAATCTTGTGTGCAGGTGGTGCAACAGTGGTCCTTGTCAGCAAGTGTATGTACCTAATGGAAGGCTGCCCTCACTTGAGAGAAAAAGGTTCTTCTATCGTGGACGTAGGTCTATCAAGACCGAACCACGTTAAACAGTTTGTCTTGTATCTTCTTTTTCTTTTGTGTGGTGCGCTTTTATACCATGTCTAAAAATTAGGGTTTCCATAGAGAGATTTTATTTTGTAGTGAATATCTTGGAGGTGGAGAATGGCTTCATATAGTTGCTTGTAAAGGAGCACTTTAATGTGGTCATGATAACATTGGCGTCTATGGCCTTCCTTTGAAAGTTATTTTCTAATATGAGTTCCTAAATAGCTTATCTGTTATCTGTTATGACAGGTGTTCTTTTCTAGATGCAGATAGTAAAATGGGGTGAGCGCAGTGGTTACTAAAAGTTTGTGTTCCAGATTTTATGTTTAAGGCTTCTTAGACAAATTAAAAAGTGAAAGCCTGCAATCCTAGAGTTAGTTTTCAAGTAGATTTAACTTATCCATCCTGGGAGTTGCTAGAATGAGGTGTTGGTTGTCTGAAGAATGATGTAATAGCTGCAGCTATAAAGTATGTGTTAAAAGACTGAAGTTTATGGTGTCCTGAAGATACTTGGAGGTGCAGAAAACACCTCTCTCTCTACATCAATAATGTAGGTATTATTATGTCCATGAAGCCCTGTAATAAGTGTTTGCCTTGGTTCCTTGACTAAGAAACGTGTGCAAAAATTGATTTTTTAAGATATCCAGTGCATTATGAGCATGCAAATACTAGAAAGCAAAGGGGCTACTAGAAAGTATGGTGTGTGTAAGAAATTTCTTCACTGAATTTAAAACAATCAATTTTTTTCAGGAGAATAAAACATCTTGGCAATTTTGTCAAAGAGAAGATAAAAGAGAAATGAAGAAATTAGCATCATCGATGCTTGCCGTGAATCCTTCTGGTCCCATTTTTCCTATGCTTTTTATTGGAATATCCATTTACGTGGTAAAAACCAAAATGGGGCCCCATGGTGGACTAGACCATATCCTAAATGAACCAAAAGTTTTGGATACCTTAGATATCACATTTATTTGTTTGGTAGAACTCTCAAACTATTTCGTCATAATGAAGTAAATAGCCGAAAGCAGAAAATTCTCTTGAGCAACAGAAATTAAGTAGTTTCCATGAGTATATCGTTAAGGAATCTACATTTTTTATGCTGATATTGTGGGAGCAAGGATATCCAGTCTTAACTATAAAATAATAAGGCACTGACAAACTGTAAAGATGTCCTGATTAGTTGCAAAAGCAGTTACCTACTACAAACTGCAAATTACTCACCTTGATATGGTAATATCTGTACTTTCTCGTGTGATATCAATTAATCCATCATAATAGTTATGTAAACTGCACCGATCTATCCATATGTGCCTAGATTTAGGCTTTATCTGGATAGCATCAGCATCCGGTCCTCTTCCACCTTCAAATTCCAGATTGCATATAATGACGTGCTCACATTCCTTTAGTTGCAAACCCTTGCCTGTAATTTTTATCCTTTGGCCACGGCCATCAATAGTTTTGTAGGATGACACTCTCAAGTAAGATGACAAGTGAATTACACCAGAAATTTCAAACACAATCCATAATGGTTCCTTTCTCCTGCATGCCTCGCGAAGCGAACCATCACCATCATCTACATAAACAAAACAAGTATGTGCAAATTTCAAACAGTATTTTCTTCATAGAAACAAAACTGACCAATACTAGCAGACAATTGAGTTTCGGGTGCAATATAAACTCCGAGGTTGGTTATATCATGGCGATAGCAATGCTTGGCAGTCCTTCAGAATTTACATCATAATGACCCATATGGAGGTCCTAGAATTGCTTTAATGAGATATTCTAAATCATAATGCCTCTATTAAGCTCCTTTGGGAGTGAGCGAAAACGGATTCTACTGAAATTAATGTAATCAAGCAAAATGTCAGTTAAATGAACAAAAAACACAACTTCAGCCCACATCCTACCTTGTATTTTCAGACTTTCTAACGCAAGAAGCACACCAAACAACAGAGGAAATATTAATCATTTCTGTCAATGACAACTCTAAACACTCAAAGAAGAACCAAAAGAGAAGAGAAAGCCCTAGCAGTACTATCATTCAACACACCAAAAGATGCCAGAAGTAAACTAAGAAAAAAGCCCAGCTGCCAAAATTACCTGCAAATTTCAACTAGCACAGAAGAAACCCCGAGAGAGAGAGAGAGAGAGACAGAGAGAGAGAGAGAGAGAGAGAGAGAGAGAGAGAGAACCTGCGAGGGAGGTGACACGGTAGACGGACCCATAGAGTCCGCCGATGGCGAAGCGGCCGAAGCCCTCGGCCTGGCCGGAGAGAGCTCTCAGTGACGAATCGACTCGAGAATAAGGCAATGCCATCCTTTGCTCACAACGGTGGTGGTGGTGGTCAGAATGAGGGTCGTCAGATACGGTGGCTGTCTTGGCCGGTCGAGGAGGAGCAGGAGGGTGGACGTTGGCGGGATGGTGGGAGCCTGAGCAGCTGCCGTAAACAGTGCCCATCTATTTAAATTCGAACGCCAAAACCAACGGCTATTTTTGCCAATGGTGGGCACCGCCTCGGGTGGCCAATTTAGGCCCTTAACAGAAATCTTGTTGGTAACTTACTTGCACTACCAGTTGATCGTTATCACCCAATATCTAATGTTAGAGAGAGAGAGAGAGAGAGAGAGAGAGAGAGAGAGAAGAACTGCCGTCCTGAAACACATCTTGGTTCACATAATCTGCAATTGCCATTGGCTCAATTTTGTTTAGTGTATGGGTTAGAGATCCAATGGAAATGAGTGCAGGTCCCGTGGTGTCCGGTCTCAAGTCTGATCATATGATAGAAGAATCTAATCTCAAGCTACAAGGAAAGCTTCCTAATTCAAGTAAAATAGTCAAGGAGACGTCTACATCTATCCAGATCATACGTGAAGAACACTTGTCAAGAAAGTCAGATCCCAAACTCTGTCCAACAAAGAAAGAAAATATGAATCAATTAAGTAAAGCTAAAGTTAAGAATTTGTCTTCCAAGTAATAGAGTCCACCAACATAGAGAAAAGGAAGTTACTAGAATTTCTTCCCAAAGATGTAACCTCTCTATAAATAACATTGAGTGAGCCGTAACCGGCCGAACCGCGTAATTCTTTCGTGCTCTTTTAGTATGAATGTATCATAATTTATAAAGTACAAACATTGGTTCATATTTTGCCATTTTCTAGCTTTTTTTGTTTATTCTATTGACATTTTTGGGTCGCCATACAAAAGCTAGTCATATTCTTTTCAATTTTTATTGTTTTTCTTTCCATAATCCACAAAGTTCTTATATAATAGAGGGCATATTTAGTCTTCACATCATCCTTGTATTGGGCCCTTAAGCATCCTAAGGCTACCTCATTGATAAACAAGTTTAGCAGCAATGACTTTCCTACACTTAGAGACTTTAACATAGTGGGTTGAAGAGGTACTGCTTAAGTTTGTCAAAAGAGTTTTGACACTCTTCATTCCAGACAAACTCATCACTTTTCCTCATAAGCTTATTAAAGGGTCCATGCCCAGTGGCTAGGTTGGAGCTAAACCTTCTAATAGCATAGGTCAAAGGCTCATCAATGCTGGAGATTGGTGAGCAAAGTCATCCTCACGATGTAATATCGTGTGTTTTTCTACTATGTTAAATTATGAGATTTCAAAAAAAATGGCTAAGTGTTTTGGTAAAGTTTATAAAATCTTCGATTTTAGGTGGCATTAGCTGAGTCTGGGCATGACCCATGACCTATTGACAAAACCTAAACGAGCCAATTAAGATTTAGTAAAACTTTTTATTTTTGACCTTTAAAATCGAGCAAAACTTTAATGAAATTCAGGTTAAATTCAAAAAAAAATTGGAGGCAAAATTCAGGTAATATATCATTAGATGCACATCAAAATTTTGAAAATATTGATATTTTGTTTTTCTGAATTCGGGCTACAGGTGGCCCGAAAATCACATTTTTTCAAAAATGACCTGCCTCAATATGATTAATTCTGGATTAAATCGAATCAGATCTGATTCGTTTGATTCAAGTTGATATGGATCTGAACTCTGTCCAAGATCCATATTAATTAGGATCTAGTCCAGTTTGTGATCCATATGAATATTGGATATAGGTTTGGATAATGGATCTGAATCTTGATCTAAAATCCAATTTCAACTAATTTAAAGTTTTAAATTCAATATAAAGGTTAAGTTTAGTTAAAATCCGTGTTAAAAAAACTCAAAGGGGTGAGATACCCTCTGAAACTTTTTGGATATTTATTATTTAATAAATAATAATTAATTAATTCTAAAAATTTATTTTTTATATGGCAGAGTTCTACATTTATGGAACTCTACCTATTATGTAGGGATTCTAGGGAGGGGTGTCACCCTTTAGAAGAGCCCAAATGTCGTTAAAGTAAAATAATAAAAAAAATAAAAGAGATCTTTGTGCACAGTGTCTGCAGTGAAAAGAAAGAAAAAGACAATGTGTCTTTGTGGTGAATCAATGTAGTGAGCACTTGGATCGTGGATTTGTCGTTCTCTCCAAGTGAGGGCACATATCCATTGAGCAAAAGCAAGCATGGATGATCCTCTTACACTTCCCCGACAAGAAAAAGATATGTATCGAAAACCTATAGTTGTAAACACAGGAAATCGATCATATGATGTCTAGGAGAGCATAGACAATCAGATATTACCCTAACCATGTGAGCAGACCATGGTGTGCTGGATAACAAGCAACTTTTGGGGATAGGAAAGCAATAGTCTGTTTTTTCATATTCTTCTATAAGTCGTCGCAATATCAATAGGAACAAGTAAGAGAAGTGGCACCATCATAAATTACAGGTAAGATGGAGGGAACTATTAAAAGACAGCGATGTACAACCATTAATTCTATTAGGATAATGGGACCGTTATATAAGCAAGTAATGATAAATATGATGGTGAAAACTAATAATCTATGTTGTCACACATAAACATAGGACCACTGTCCATCTTCCATTATTGCAGTTGACTCCTATTATATCAGTATGATTAGCTCACATAATGTGTACTGACAATGATATTGTGACAGCTAACAAATAAAAAAACAAGTTTTTTTTTTAGGCAGTAATTCATCCTTCAAATCAGAGCAGATATCAAATACAACTAATTCATTGATTTATGTTCAATCCCCACTGTACATCCCACTTGATGAAGATGTGTGAGGGCCCCACTCTCATGGTACTTAGTTGAGAAAATGTCCAACTAAATCACTAACTATATATGGCTATCGGGATTTTGCTTCTCTAATAAAGTCATGTCTATTGCTTTCACAACAGGATGGAAACGAAATTGAAGTTGACATGCCATGGACGCATCAAGTAATCAAAGTAACCATGGACAGCTATATGCATTGGTGGAAGTAAGGCACTATATTATATCTTCTCGAAAAAAGGCACTATATTACATTCTTTAAACGTACTCATTGGAAAAAATATACATCGGCCTCATTCAATTAATTTAAGCTTCTTTCTAAAATAACTTTGGCTTTTTCCCCTCTTAGAAATTCTGTTATTTTGTACAATAGGGTACTCATGATCTCTCTCTCTCTCTCTCTCTCTCTCTCTCTCTCTCTCTCTCTCTCTCTCTCTCTCTCTCTTATATATATATATATATATATATATATTGTTGTGCTATCTGCTTGACTTTACTAGTTCTTTGGTATTTTATTACATGATTTGTAGACTAGATGTCAAGGATGTCTTCATAATTCAAACATGTATTACAAGAGAAAGTTTGAGGTTCAAATAGGTTTCTAAAGAAATTATAAAATAAAAAACCAATATTGCAAAACACATTGAAAAAGTCTTCTTACTAAAATAATTTAAACAAAAATATGTTTTATAATAAACATTGGTGAAATCTATCTAAAGAAAACCTATAACTATGACTGTTTTGCCAGATAGTTTGGTTTGGATATAGTGTTTTACAAAAAGGCTGGAGTTGCTTTTTGACGTCCTTATTTAAGTGATAATATGGTAATTGTCACTAAAGTCTATAAATCGATTCAACCATTGTTTACAAAGTCAATGGGCTTAACGATTAAAAAATGGTGGTTCTTAAAAGAATATGTCATACCTTTACACATGGTAAAAAAATCTAAGCAATCGTTCTCTACTTTAACTTTACAGCACATTATATTGGAATTAAGCATTTCCAAACTCATTAGCAGTTCATAGGCGATAATGTCGAACCCGGAGAACTGTCATTGATAGTTATTTCATTATTAACTACAACAGCCATGGTACCTTTCAGTCGCTGTTGTACACCTCCATAATTTTTTTTTAATTGTGTACATCATGGCTTACTTCTCAAAAAAAAAAAAAATCAATTTCTACCAAGTTGGCTACTCACTTGCCCTCGTTTCTTCACCTATTTTTTTTTTTTGTTTTTCTTGAAAAATTAAGAGATCATGGCATGTTTCACAACCTACAAGAAGTGTAATTCTAAAGCAATTTGCTTTTAGGCATGATAATGTATTCTATGACATTTTTTAATAAAACTTTGAAAAAAAAATAGTGTACTAAAATGCTAAAGAAACTCCTTTTTTCTTAGAAAAGCATTTAGAACATGAACATTACATCTTAAATGGCATACTTTTTAAATGAACTCTACTATGGATAAATTTAGCAAATCTTGTGTTTTAATTATATTGGTTGGATTAAGGATTTGAATCTCTATAGTTCTTACCATAGTTACCGAAAGCTTATTGCTACATGAGGACGCTTGTTTCTCCGGAAGCTTGCTTTGAAAGCGGAAAACTCTTCGCTTCCCTGAAAGAAGGAAAAACTTTGTGAAACCCACTTTTAAAATATGAGAAATTTGATTCTCTTTAGTGGAAAACTTCTTTCCTTCCCATTTCTCAAATCATTTCTCTTTGGCTTCTTTAATGTTTTTCTCTAGCTTCTTGTCACTTCTCACTTGCTTCTTCCTTACAACCTATACCATTTTTATATTAAAAAAATACTTTTTTTAATAACATGCATGCGTGTTGGTTTTATATTGTTTTATACTTAATTGTGCTCATGTCATTTCTAAGCTGTTTCTACCTACACCATATTGTTTTGAATATGTTTCATTTTCACTTTTCATGCACTAGCATTGGCAACTACTTTTTATTTCCTGCTTCATACTACTTTTTAACACACTTTTTCACGCATCACTTCTTGTATCCATTTTGTTGTCCGGGAACTATGGTCCCGACGCCCAACCTTAATACTCAAAGAATTCAAAGAATATATATATATATGTGTGTGTGTGTGTGTGTGTGTGTGTGTCAGTGCCGCCTCTGACACCGTTCATCCACACCATGATGAACCGCCTCTCCAACACATGGTTTTTGGATTAATTAATTTCAGATGCTCATTCTTTTATGATCTAGATCTCATCATCTAGTGCATCAAAGTTCCTCAAAAAACTTGTGAGACCCATCTAAGATAAGAAGAATACATCTATGCTGTTTTAGAGACCGTCCATCTTATGGATGAATTGTGGCATAGGCAAAACTGACGGATTACCGTCAGAGCTGCCTCTGACCTGATACACACTCTATTAACATAAGTCTACAAAGAGCGTACCAATTAGGGAGATCAAATGCCTTTCAAAATTCTCAATTAAATCTATTTGTCACAACTGAAGGCTTCCTTTCAAAATCTTCAATCCAATCTGATTGCCTCTCTACTCTCTTTCATCAAAATTTATC
The DNA here is from genome assembly GCF_984573655.1 of Nuphar pumila. Lineage (NCBI taxonomy): Eukaryota > Viridiplantae > Streptophyta > Magnoliopsida > Nymphaeales > Nymphaeaceae > Nuphar > Nuphar pumila. Next base: position 26,082,370 of record NC_143252.1, on the reverse strand, counting down.
ACACCTAAAAGTTGTTCTAAGGGCACTTTTCACATGGAACATAAATAATATAGGGCTACATGTAGGAGTGTCAATAGGTCGGGTTTGGTTAGGACCCAGGTGGAACCAGACCTGGCTCCAATTTTCGGGTATGGTATCGGTTCTGGACTCGGGTCTAATCGAACCTACCGTAAGAGAAACTATACCCGGACCTGATAAGAACTACATGAACTAAATTAGAGCCATACCCGGTAAAATACTATTTTTTATTAGTTTTACATTGAAAAATTTCAGGTCTTAATCAAAACTCGGGTCAGGCCCGGGTCTTGTATAAAATTTCACAAACTATACCCAGATCCATATATTAATTAATCACACCTCGGAGTCCAGACCCTGGTCTTAATTGGGTCTTCTTATTTATCACCATACCTGGACCCTAAAGGGTTTGGTATGGGTCAGATCTGGGTAAATCCGACCCGTTGACACCCCTAACTACATGACATGAATTCATGGAGGGAGCTTGTAAAAATCAGGACAGGCAACGAGGTCTCTTGGTGACAGGAATAAGAGAAGAAGATATATAAATACATTCATGACAAGCAATTTTCTTTTCTTTTTTTCAAAGATGGGAAAAACTTGTTAAGGTATCCAACTACTTTAAATGAGTTTGTACCCCCTGGGTACCATCTCCCTATTGGGCAGTAGAACACCGGGTACCAGCCTCCTTGCCCACGAGGAAGGCTCTTCTATAGGCTTTACCACACAAGTGTACACACAGGAAATCGATCATGAGATGTCTAGGAGAGCATAGACAATCATGTATTACCCTAACCATGTGAGCAGACCCATGATGTGCTCAATGACAAACAACTTTTGGGGAGACCAAAACAATAGTCTACCTTGTCATTTTCTTCCTCTGTAAGCCTACCCTACTAATAGAGGGGCAGGACATGCTTGGTTGCATCCTTGTGAGAGACAAGGGCTTTGCACAGAGGAATAGAGTTAATTTTTTTTGTAGCCAAGGATGGCTTGCCTATGCCCTTAAAAATATTAAGAGCCAAATCCTTTGGTTTGGTGATCTCTTAATTATGTATTTCAAATTCATTAGGTCTTTTCAATTTGGTGACATTCACAAGTTGCGGCCGCTACCAGAGGAGTGCCCTTGTTGGAATTTTTTATAAAGCTTTAGGATGATATCTATATGTTCAGATTAAGCAAAAAAGCACCTGCAACTATGATTTTTTTTTTCAGGGTCAAATCGGATGATTTTTATCAGAGAATGAATAGATAAGGAAAGAAGCAATTTCAAGCATATATACAATAAGACATGTTTGGGTATCATGTGAAACATGCCCAATTTCACAAAAAAACCCAACCTTTTCATCTCCAGCATGTTGCATGTGGTCCTAAGGTATGGTTTATAGCATTATTAAACTTCCACCACCATCCTCTGTCTCTTGGTTGGGCCCTGTGACAGGTGAGAAATAGACCATTTAGCACCTGAAAAGATCAGGTGCAATATGATTGCACAAAAAATTGGGCATTAAGCATCTGATCACCTGCCATCTTGGGGACAGGGCCTGTCAGTTGTGGGGCCCAAGGCCTGATGGAGAGCAATCAGGTGCTTAATGCACAAATTTTGTGCCATGTGATTGCACCGGACCCATTTAACACATCTGGCTTGATGGAGATGCGTGCGGGCCCTACTCTAATTGTACTTATTTGAGATGTGTAGTTCCCAGGTGAAATGTGTGGTGGGCATATGATCTTGTCTACACTCATCTATTTTACCACGCTCTTCAAGTGTGCATGTAGTATCTCTTTTTTATTTTTTGAAAGGCAAGCTGGGGTTAGGTAGACCCCTATCAGATATCTCTTAAGCCCCATGTGGCACAGGACCCGCTTACCACATGTTTTTATTTATGAAAATATCATTTATTTGTGAAGATATCACAATATTATCCATATATTAATGCTTTAAACTTTATTTACTAGCTGTTTATATTTACATCTTTTGTAAATTTATCCATCACTGCAGGGACCATATTTTTTAGACCCATTGAACCCTATTAGGGTGAATGGCAGGGCAAAAATTTTATAAATCAAACCACGTGGCATTTTTAGAATTGACAAAAAAGTAGACAAAATATATGGGTGGGAAAAAAAAATAAGACATGGGCAATGCTACCAAAATAAATTCCATTATAGATCTAACTTAGCTTTGTATTGTGATTTGATGAATCCGATTCTCTACGTAATCATGTCAAAATGAGATAAGTTGGTTTATTTAAACACCCCTTTGATGAGGGTCAATAGTGGTAACTTTTTTTTACCGAGAAAAATTCTCGCCATTATTGATAAAGCAATAACGAGATTTTTGTTTCCGCTATTAGCTTAATCAATAGCCATGAATCTCGCCTCTATTACTCTACTAAGGTCATGAATCTCATCGCTATTAGCTTCATCAATAATGGCGAGCGAGATATTCCTTGAAATGCCTTGTCTATGCACACATCTCGCTGTAAAAGATACATGTATAACAATGAGATTTTCTTGCCATTAGATATTGTCGTTAAAATACTTGAGCGACTATATTTAATGGCCAGAAGATCTCGTTATTATAGATCAATAAAAGTGATATATGACTTTCCGTTGTAGAGTTTTATTTTATAACGATGACAATTATGTCATCATTAACCAGAATCAAATTTCATTGTTATAAGGTTTTACTCTGTAATAATGACATTTATGTCGTTATTATAGAGTGACGTCTTTAAAAAAAGGACAAGCCCTTTTTATATTTCCCTCCTGGTGCTTTTCTTTCATCCCGCACTCCTCTTACTTTTTAATTTCATATATATATATATATGGTCAAATTTGTGGGCTTCGTTGAAGCGATTATTGGAGTTCTAAGGTGTGTTCTTTTCTCTTTCTCTGTGTCTCTTTCTGGTTTTTTCTTGCTAGCTTTGTAATCTGATACGCGTTTAGCCTGTTTTTGTGTATTGCAAGAAACACTCTTCCTCGATGGGGAGAAGGGTGTAAACTGTGTTTTTTTTTCTTTGACTCGTGACTGTTGAATTCTTTTTATTCTTCTCCGCATGTCTTTGTTGAAGGGGCTAAATGGCATTTTCTCTCTTTCCGTCTTTGATTTCTCTTCTTGCTTCTCGTTTTTCTTGCAACTTTCTGTGGGAATTCGTGATTTCTGACCTGTTTTGGCCTTGGAATCAAACTCATCATTTTTTCAAGCATGCATTTTCTTTGAAGGATTTCTATTGCAGGTATTGCTTCTTTTTTTTGTCATTAAAAGTCTTCGATTTTCTCCTTTCGTTTCTCAAGAAATTCTCTATTTTTTGCTCATTTCTTTAGTATATATCTTAGCTTTCGTTTCTTTTCTAAAATCCGTTTGCTTTACTGAAATATGCTTTCGCTCTTGAAATTTCTTGATTTTTTTTAGGTAGTTTTGGTTTCGAGTTGGTGGAAAAACCAGAAAACATTGCGTGTTTGAATTTGTTTTGTTTTCCTGCATTGTGAGATATTTGATTTGTTTCATCCTTTTGTGTGAAGAAATCAATGATTTTTGAAGTTGCTTTCATTTTGATCAACACAATCTTTGCATGTCGTGATTGTAATTTTCATTTACAGACCTGCTTCATGATTGTAATTTTCATTTACAGACATGCCTTTTGCCTATAGTTCTAGAAAAAGACCTTTTTTCTGAATTTCTTGTTACAGACTTGACTTTTCTTTTAAGGAGATGGAGAGCCACCTCCTTCAGAGAAGCTAAGAAGTGTATTTGGGGTTTTACGACTTTATTGGATACCTCCTCATCCTTTGTATCTTGCCTTATAGTGTTTTCACTTTCTTATATTTATATCTCGTGTACATGGTGAAGAAATAATAAGAGAAAGAAAAGCCTATTGTGCTGCCTTCTATCGTGGATGTTGAACCACCTAAACCAGTTTGTGTTGATATTCTTTCCTCATTATCATATTTTAACACCCACCCCATCTTGGACAACATTGCCACGTTGACCTCTTCCAATCTCCTAATTAAGGCCTAGCCCTCAATCCACTGGTAAGCACATAATGGGCTAACTTAAAAGGTTCATACGAATCGAGTTCTTTGACCCCAGCCATAGAAACCTGTGCATAATAGTCTCCAATCCATTGAGAACATATTTTAGCAATTTGAAACAAAACATCCAAAAAATAGGAAATGATGAAAGTAAAAATGATAAAACTCACAAATTTTTTATTGCTAATATATTTTATACCAGATATGTACCTGAACCGAGTTTCGATTAAGACTCGCAAATTTTCAATGTAAAAATGATAAAAAATATTATTTTACTGGGTCTGGTTCATGTGGTTCTTATCGAATCCGGGTATGGTTTCTCTTATAGTAGATCCAACTAGACCCAGGTCTGGACCCGATTAAACCCGGGTCTGGACCTGACTCTATACCCAAAAAATCGGTCTAAGTCTGGTTCTGCCAGGGTCCGAACCAAACCCGACTAGTTGACACCCCCTTCTCTCAATTTCTCATTCTTGCCCTCACTAGCCTGTGGCGATGCACATCCCACAAACTCAACCGTATTAATAACTTCCGCTTTGAACAGATTCTTGTAAAATTGGGTCGCTTCCATCATAATAGCATTCTGACTGTAGATTTTTGAGCTATCATCCTTCTTGAGAAATTTAATATTGTCCTTCATTTCATTACATTGTGATTAGCATGAAAAAAATCGCGTTCTTAATTATCTTCTTCTTGAATCCACTTGCACTGACTTTTGAGACCAAAAAGATTCTTCACAAAGTCGAAGCTCCTGAATGCGATCATGAATTTGAGATTTCACTCTCTATAAGCGACAATTCCACTTGTTCAATATGGCTTTGAATCTCACTAAGCTGGTCTTGACATAACCTGATATTTTCCTGAATGCAACCAAATCCTGTACGGTTCTATTGTTTGAGGCAATATTTAATCAAATAAAGTTCCCTCAGTACCCTAAACATAGAGCAACCAGACACCTGCATCTTCCAAGAGTCTTAAATTATGTATCTGCATGCCTCCGATGAAGTCCACATCTTGAAAAACTTGAACGATGCCCTTGTATTTCTCACAATGAATAATGAGACAGTGTGGTCAGAACAACTCTTAGGCACTGTTTCAATCCAAGATTTCAGATAAGAAGAAACCCACTCGGAAAACTACCATTGTTTGATCAAGTTTGGTCCAAAGGATGCCCCCTTCTAATTAACTATTGTTTCAAGTATATTTGGCATTGGGCATCAAAATTTCCACTAAGTTGCATTTACCAATTACCTCATTGAAATAATCACTTTCACCCTGTTGATTCAGCCTCCCCCTCGTACCCCCACACCACCACATTACTACCGTTCAAATTAATCTCTAACAACGTTCCAATCTCTGATGAGAATCCAAAGGTTGGGTCATGATATATATGCTGGTATAGACAATGCCACAACTCTCTTATAGTGATGTATATAGTTACTACCATACTAATCAAACCTAGGGGTGGCAATTTCTGACACGACCCGCCAACCTGCCTCTTAGGCGGGTTCGGGTTTGGCTTAAACGGTTTCGTGTTGTAAACGGGTTGACCCACCTAACCCGTTTATTAAATGGGTCGGGTTCGTGTTAAGGGTATGCCAACCCGTCAACCCGGCTGACCCGTTTAATAAACGGGTTAGGCGGGCGGGTCAACCCGTTTACCAGAACCCGACCTGCCAACCCATTTACCCGACCCCGACCCACCCGCTAACACGAACCTGACCCACCAACCCGTTTACCCGACCTGACCCGTTTATTAAAATGGTTAACTGTGTCGTGTCGGGTTACCCTTTTAATAAATGGGTTGGGTTAGTGTTTGCCACAGCCGACCCGTTTAATAAATGGGTTGGGTTCGTGTTGAGTTATGCTGACCCGCCAACCCTCCGACACGACCCGCCAACACGACACGATTGCCACCCCTAATCAAACCCTCTTGCTCGTGACTGAATTCTTAACCGAACCTCCTTTAATTCCAAAAAAGTGAGTCCTATCGGATCTGACATGGGTCAGAATCGGGTCATACCTCACCTGTCCACACACACCCTACATATGAAAAGAATATGCTTATAAAAATAAAATAAAATACAAAAATGATTAAGAGATGGTATATATGATATCACGGGTGTCAGAATGACACATGGCACGTCGGTTAAACACGGGCCATCATGTCCTTGTGAGATAGCTGACCCATATGTTTAATGCTCTTCAATCAATCAACTTCCAGCATCGATGTTTCTTTACATCAAAAAGATTTGTGGCCAGTGACTTGATTTTTCTATTCAATGTCCTTGTCATCATAAATCATGCTCCCGTAGAAACAAATCTGCATTCTACTTTCCTTAATCTATATGATTGAATTCGCTAATTAATTATGTAGGAGGATTAATGGATACATCAGGAGATCTTTGCTGACTAGAACCAAGGTTGTTCGGAAATCACAATCACAGTGTTTTCTCAAGTTTTTGCAAACATCAAAAGCCAAAAGAATTACTAGGATATGAGAACTAATGTGTGAACTGCGATTTTCATGAATTTTTTGTTCTTTTCTCTTGAATCTAACGGTATGGATGTGATCTATATATTTGGTTTCTTAAGAACATACTCTTGAATTATCCGATTTTGATACATAAATGAGATTTATTTATAAGGCTTTAAAATCAATGGTTCATAATCTTCATAAACATTCAACCATTCAAAAATCATATTTTTTAATCGTCCAATAGTTGATTCTTAGCAAATTCACCGTGCCAAGCACGTCCACATGGTTGGATTTGCAAAAAAAGTGTTGAAAATGCCCATATTTCTAGTTCTCATATTCTAGTGTTTATAGCGACCGATTAGATGTGCATTCACGAGTTTTACTAAATTGTTGGCCGCTTGGGCTGTCTCGACTGATTAACATCGAAATCAAATAAAAAATGAGTTATCACTCCTCCTGCCCTCAACCCCGCTCTCTATTTTCACTTAAGAATTCTCTTTCCTTGAAGCTTAGGCCTCGTTTGTTTCATTCCCATGTAAAGGAAAGGCTTTACATGGGAATGGACACTGATTTCTAAAAAGTACCATCAGCTGAACCTATGTGAAAGTTTTCCATGTATGAATGGATTTACTTGTAAAAAGTGGTTGGTGATTGGAAAAACTGGGGCCCACTTGTTCCGGCATGACACTTTTCCACAATTCTCCCATGTAAGTTTCATGAAACAAACTAGGCCTTAGGAAAGTTGGTCACACGATTGACCCTGTGACCATGATAGTTCATTGCACTTGTGACCAAAGCAAATTAACGTGATCTTAGAGGATGGTTGTGGGACATAGAAGAGCCCCAAGAAAAGCATTGCCAGGATGAGGCTTGTCGAAATTCATAGAACATCCATTTTCTTGGAAAACCTATCTGTGAGAGCCAAAACAGTCATGGAAATTAGACATTTGTTCAGAACCCTGAGTTTATTGCCTGGAGGAACTCACCTCTACTTTTGTAAGTTTGGATAACGGGAATCCTATGGCTATGTGGGATGCGTTGATAACTGTGTTTGCACATGAATCAAAAGAACGTGAATTTTTGCTCACTCAAAAACTTTATATGCTTAAAAAAAAGAATGTCTATGACCGATTATGTCAGCAATTTTAAGGGGGATATGTCAATGTTGACACCCAAATTTTTTTTGGGATTTCCCAAACCTAACTTTGATCATTGCTCCTCGACATCATGTCATGCCACCATGACTCATCGGAAATCGGGATGCATTCGTTCACATTCCTTGAGTTTGAATACTTCATTATTGATGGAGAATGCAAAGTATTTCAGAAAGTAAGGTATTTTATACAGTACCAACCATCACTAAACTCACTCAAGTCTTTTTAAAGGGTGTTTCTAAAAGTCCTATTTAATAAAATGCATTTCAAAGAATATTTCTAAAAGGTTTTCAGTGTTTTCAAGTCATTTCTAAGAAAATATAATTTTAACCATATTTTGACCCGTGAAATAACATACTCAATTGCTTCAACCAAAAGTAAAGTATATAGGTTTCCTACAAGCTAAAAATCACTTCGATCTGACATCAGGGTGAAGAGTTATGACAAAAACAAGCTTTTGGATTTTGAAATAGCTTGTTTTAAAAATGAAGCTCATTTTGATGAAATTTTTTATATTTCAAATGGTTAAATTTTGTTTTAAACCTAAAATCCTGATTGTAGGTGAGGATGATATCTTTCAAACGCACCAAAGCGTTCATCAAATGGACTTATAAATCTCGAGTTATAAGCATTTTTTCCGAACATGTTAGAACGAGTCCAAACTTATCTAGTTTTTTACCTAAACCAGATTCATATCCATTTGGATTGGCACAAGTTAACCCAATTGGCACTGATCTGACATGGATTAGGTCTGAGGAGGATCAAACCCGACCCAACCCAAATCCAGATCAGATGGATTGGTGCCAGTTAACCCAACTGGCACCAACCTATTTGGGTCTAGATTGATTTTGGACCCGATCCAAACCGTATGACTCGGACCCAAGGTAGGTAAGAGCTAATTGACCCAATTGACATCGACCAGGGTTAGTGCCAATTAACCCAACTGGCCCCAACCCAGGTTGGTGAACAGTTGACCCAACTAGTGCCACCTCAGTAGTTTGGACAAAATCTGGATTACATCAATCTTGTTGACCCAAACCATGGTAGGTTAGTGCCAATTGACCTAGGTTGGCACCAGTTAAGCCAACTGGCACCAACCTTAGCAGGATGGATTGGTCCATACCTAGGAGGGTTAGTGACAATCAACCCAACTGGCACCAAGTAGGTTGGCGCCAGTGATACCAACTGTCGGCAACTTAGGCCAATTGGCTCCAACTTCAATGATGATATCCACTCGGGAGCTTATAAATATGCCCCCTCCCATTTGCTCATTTTTTTCGCATATCTTGAGCTTGGGTGAGCTTACTTCCTACCTAGGATAGTTTGCTTTTGCCATTTTCCACTTTAAATTTTCTTACATTTTAAATGTGAGAAAATTCTATGTTTACTGCTATAATTAACTTAGAACATTTTCTTCTTAGCTTAGTATAGTGGTCTGTCCTATTGGGAATGCCCTTTGCCATGAAGGATATCCGGTTAGAGAAGAGAAGCTCAGTTGGATTTTCTACTCGTGGTCGAGTGGAGAGACTCTATTGATGCAATAAGCAAAGGCTACGACTTCTTGAAGCTTGAGTAACAATTTATTTCCCTCTTTTCTTATTATTTTTCCTATAATTTTATTTTTCTACTCGTTGTTCACTAATTTGCACACATTGCCTTTGTTTTTTTTACCCTTGGTTGGGTCCACCACTCTAAGTTTACTACACAGGCGCTCAAGGAGACTTCAGAAGTTCAACTTTCTTAGAAAATCTCAACCTTGGTCGTATTATCCCTCACCACTTGAAGAGGAACGACCAGACCTTGTACCAACGAGGATCCCACATCGTTTTGAAAAGAAGTCGGTTATAAAGAAATATTTTGTAAAAATCTTTTCAAATAAATTCTTTATTTTCAAAGGTAGGATTTAGGTCCTACAATTCTTTTATGGAATGCCCAATGGGACTCGTTATTCCTTTTGTTGAGATTCCTTAGGATTTGACTTTCCTATATTTTCTTTAGAGTATCTATACATTGTTACGTCTTTGCATGACATCTAGTTCTTAGGAATGCATCTTCTAACCCCTAGCAGGTTTTCGAAATTTTGTTAGTAAGACAATGTGTGTTTTGTGTTTTCTTCTCTTCTTTATTCTACTTCTTCTAGGTTTAGAACCACTTGATTTTCCTATGTGATCTTGTCTTCAAACTTTTCTATCCCATTTATTTGGATCGAAAGATCCCCCTACTCGTACCAGGAGCAATAGCTTAGGTATATTAGTAGATGACCAAGGAGTCTGAATCCGTTCCACACGTGTTAGAAGCATTAGCTTGGGTGTATAGTGGTTGGTCTAGAAGGGAGTTCTTTCACCTATAGAACCCCATACAGAGCTTGCTGGAAGCCGAACTAAATAGGATTACCCTAGTTTTTTTATCTTTCTTGTAAGGTGTTATCGTTTGTAACCTTGTTTATTGTCCTAAGCCATGGTTAGATCTAGGAAGGGTGTTATCGTAGAGACAAAGAGTTATGTTGATCTCCTATTTGAGGATCATAAGACTGAGGAGGATGCCCTATATTTGGATCCTTCTAGGGTACTTACAAGGGCACAAATGGTCTTGATTCTAAGACTTGAGATCCAAGAGAAGAACCCACAAGAAGGGAAGGACCACGATGATCAGTGTGGGAGTGAGAAAGGGGATGAGAAAGAATGGAAAAGCCTTAAGTGATTTAAGTGAAGATGAGTAAAGTGAGGATGATGAGGAAGATATCCGGAGAGAAATTATGGTGCTTGAGAAAATCAAATCTCTCAAAAGGGTTGAAAAAAGGAAAATGAAAAAAAGAGGCAAGAAATTATGTGATTATGATAGTGTAAAAATATGTTCCAAGAAAGGTTAAGAAGAATAAATATGGAAAGAAAGAGAAAATGAGAAGAAGAATAAGGGAGGCTATGAAAGTTTATGACTCTGATAGTGAGAAAGATCTCACCAGGAAAATAAGTTCATACCCAACATCCCATAAGAAGAGGGAGGAAGAACCTAAAAAAAAAAAAGATAATTACAATGCATGAAGAGTCGTCCTCAAATGAGGAATATGTCCCTAAAAGAGTAAAGTCTCCAGGAATAGTTTATGAGAAAAGTTACATTAGGAAAAAGAAAGAAAAGAGTTTTAAAGAAAAAAAATATGAGGATTTCTTATTTGAAGAAGTAAATATTAGAATTTCCTAGGGAGATAAACCTCGTCTCTCATGATCCGTTAGAATTAAGGACAATGTTGATGAATTCCCTAAGAAAGTTCAAAAGGATTAAAAAAGAGACAGAAAAAGAAAAGTCCAAGGCAAAACATATAGTTAGATATAAGGAAAGTTCAAACTTAAAGTAAGAGTCAGAGGAAGAAAAGTACATTCCAGGGAAAGCAGTCCTTTAAGAATCAAGAGTCAAGAGGAAAGCAAGCCCAGAAAAGACTCAAGAAATCAGGGGAATCATTTCAAGCGACAAAAAAGGACCTATAAATGGAAGAAATAAGAGATTCTTTAAGAAAATCGAAATTATAAATGAACAGTGAAGCTGCTAAGAAGGAATAAAGTGAGAGTGACTTCTTGTTGGAGGTAGACATTTAGTGGGTTAATAGTGCATCTAGAAAATTTATAAAATTTAATGAAATCGAGAATATGTATACTCATATGACAATATTTGTCAATGATTGCCAAAAATATCATGAAAATGACAAAGTGATGATTAGCTAGTTCCCAAGGAACTTGGAGGGCGATGACCTAATGTGGTTCTCTATCATAGATCTCCAGAAGGTCAAGAAGTTTGGGGATCTAATCAAGTAGTTTATGGATAAATTTTGATATAATGTTGAGGCACTCCCCACACTCAATTATTTTTATGAGACTAAGCAGAAAAAAGAGCAAAGTGCAGCAAATTTCATTCAAAGGTGGAAGACAATGTACAGTAGAATATAAGATCCCATCTCTGACAAGAATGCATTAACTAGCATTTGGGATAACTTCTCACAACTATTAAAATTCCTAATTAGCATGGTTTAAGCCAATAGTTTTGTGGAATCAATTCAAAGAACTGAATGGATTGAGATAGGCATTAAAAGATGCCTATATGAAGGAATATTTATTGAGTAAGGGTTTGGTAAAGATGAGAATTCCAAGAAAAATGATTATCAAAAAAATCAAGTAAATGTTGTCCACAATAATTATAAAATGGACAACAAGGACTGAAAACCCAAAAGCTAAGGGGAAAACTAAGTGCAGCAAAAGCCAACAGTTCAAAAAGCCCTTGATTATAAAAAGCCAGATCAGGGGCAGCGACAGTATGATTCCATATGGCCTAGAGATAAAAAGTTCATAGAGATAGCTCAGTCTTATGAAGAGGTGATGGATGTCATGGCAAAACCAAGTGTTAAAAAAGCCAATAATTCAAAAAACCTTTGATTATAGAAAGCTAGATCAGGGGCAGAGACAATATGATTCCATATGACCTAGAGATAAAAACTTCATAGAGATAGCTCAATCTTATGAAGAGGTGATGGATATCATGATTAAATCTGAAGTTTTGAAGTTGCCCATTGTGCTTGACCTACCCATTATAAAAGGAAGAGATCCATGCAAGTACTTCAAATTCCATAGATACTATCCCAACCAACAAAATCTAGAAAATTGAAAGAAAATATTCAAAAAAAATAGAAAATCATGCAAACTTCCTAAAAAGTATAAAATGATATCAAAATTCAAGGAAAATATTACAGTCATTCTCAAAATCTTAAATAAGGACTTTTGAACCATTGCAATCATTGAAAATTTCATAAAAACTTGAAAAATGTTCAAAGAAAATGAAAGAAAAGCATTTGAAAAATGTTTAAAATTCTCTAAAAAATTGAAAATTTGTCTAAATTTTCCTAAAAATTGATAAAGTTTCTCTAATAAAAGTGGGTTGGCAAAATTTTCCAAAGGGAACTCCTGCATCTCAATGAACATGATCATCTTTGTTTGGGAGGCACCTCGTCTCTCCATTTCAATGTCTTTGAATGAGCTTTTCTAGTCTTTCGATGTGGATGATCTTTGTCAGGTAGTCCTTTTGGATAGAACCCTTGGTTCTAATGTGCTTTGGTATTTGTTGGAATTCTTCTTGCATAAAGAATCTAAATGTGTCCTTTGCTTCACCATCTTTTGTCTTTTTGTTATTGGAGAAGTTTGGTTCTGGCAAAGCTAGCATAAGAGATCGCTATGCACCAACATTGTGTCCAGCAGAACCTCCATCTCATATGGATGAGCTCCAAAGACCCTCATGTAGAACAAGAATGCTAACCTTGTCCTATGATTAGTCATGTGTCTCAGCAACACCTTGACTCACTTGGATGTGTGTCAGGGCCTTTAAGTGGATTGTTAGCATCTCTCTGATGGCATGCATCTTCGCCATCATTCATGTCCTTTCTTGTGTTCTTTCTGTAAGAAGTTTCTTTCAGCGTTTGTCTGGTGCGATTTTGGGATCTTTATTATCAATTGAACTTCGCCTGATCGATAACAAAGAGGGGCACCTATTGACACCCAAAATTTTTGGGGTTCCCCAAACCTACTTTGATTATTGGCCTCCAACATTATGTCATGCCATGACTCGGCAGAAATCAAGATGTGTTCATTCATATTCCTTGAGTCTTAGGGTGTGAACCATTGAATACTTCGTTATTCATCAATAATACAAAGTATTTCGGGAATGAAGAATTCTATATTGTCCCAACCATCACCAAGCATACTCAAGTATTTCTAAAGCATATTTTTAAAAGTCCTATTTGATAAAATGCATTTCAAAGAATATTTCTAAAAGATTTTAGGTGTTTTGGGGTCTTTTAAAAGAAAATTTAGTTTTCACCATATTTCGTCCCATGAAAACTTCCTCAACCACTTTCAACCAAAAATAGAGGTTTGTAGATTTCCATCGAGCCAAAAATCACTTCAATTTGACATCAGAATAGAGTTATGATGAAAACAAGCTCTTGGGTTTTGAAATAGCTTGTTCAGAAAGTAGTGCCCACTTTAAGATAATTTTTTACATTTTAAATGGTTGAATATGGTTTTAAACCTAAGCAATCAATTGTATCCAAGGATGTTAGCTTTAAAATACACCAAACCATTCATCAAATGAATTTATACATCTCAACTTATAGGCATTTTCCCATAATATGTTAGAACAAGTCGAGACTTATCTGGGTTTTGACCTAAACTGGATCCAGATCCATTTGGATTGATGACAGTTAACCGAACCGGCACTGATTTGCGACATGGATCTGGATGGGATAAAAAATTGACCCAGCTCGAATTTTGATTTGATGGATTGGTGTCAGTCAACCCAATTGGCGCGAACCTATTTGGGTCTGGATCAGTTTTGGACCCAATCTGACCCATACAACCTGAAACTAGGGTAGGTTAGCACCAATTGACCCAATTGGCATGGACTAGGGGTAGTGACAGTTGACCCAACCGGCACCAACCTCAACAATTTGGATCAAATTTATAACAGATCTAATCCAGCTGATTTGAACCAGGGTAGATTAGTGCCAGTTGACCCAACTACCGCCAACGCAGATTGGCGTCAGTCAGACCAACTAGCACCATCTTCAGCGGGATGGATTGGATATGGATCAATTCTGATCCAAATCGTCCCATACCCAGGAGGGTTGGCAACAATGACCCCAATTGGCACGAACCAGATTGGCGCTAGTGATACCAACTATCGCCAACCCAGGTTGGAAACAATTAAGCCAACTGGGTTGGCACTAGTGAGGCCCACTAACGTCAACCTTAGCAGGAATATTTGCCCAGAAGCCTATAAATACCCCCCATGTGCTCATTTTTTTCACACATCTTGAGCTTGGATGAGTTGCTCCACTTTAGTGTGTGCCTTGGGTGGAGAATTAGGAGCACCTACCTTCTTCCTTCCTTTCCTTTGTGTTAGGGAGTGGCCTCACCAAAGTAATTTGATATTCTTTCCTCCTTAGGATAGGTAGTTTTTCTAGGCTAGCTTTCTCACTTAGTTGGCCACCAAGTTTGGGAATAGGAAAGAGTGCTTGGCATTTTTCCTACCTAAGATATTTTTTTTCACTTCATGCTTAGGATTTTCTTGCATTTCAATATGAGAAAATTCTATCTTTACTACTATAGCTTAGGAATTTCTCTTCTTAGCTTAGTAGAGTGGTTTATCTTATTGGGAATACCCTTTCTCACATAGGATATTTGATTAAAGAGGTGAAACTCTATTAGATTTTCTGTTCACAATCAAATGGGGAGACAATGCTAATGTAATGAGAAAGGGCTACAACTTCTTGAAGCTTGAGTAAGTATCTCTTTGTCTCTTTTTTCATTATTTTTCCTATGATTTCATTTTTCTACTTACAATTCACTAATTTACACACTGTCTTTGCTTGTTTGAGCCTTGGGTGGGTCCATCACTCTAGGCTTACTATTGTAGATACCCCATTTTTTACCAAGACATTTTACATACCAAAGGATTCATGCTTTCAACTTACTCTCAAGATAAGGTTAACTTTTATCCTATTTTTATTTTTCAAAATATCTTCTTTAGGTTTTTTGACTAAAAGGAGAATTAAAGTAGAGAATGTCTACTTTCTAATGAACTAAAAATCATGCCGATTTGGCACTTTCAAATATTATGACCAAAACAAGTTGATAGGATCTAATAATACATGCAATGTCATCAACATCTTTCCTATTTGCTGTCAGTGGTTGGCCCTTTTCTGTGTTTGCCATCGGTGGTTAGCCAACTCTATCAAGTGTCGTCAATAGTTAATTGAACCCATTAAGTGTCGTTAGCTCTTTCAGCTAACAACACTTGCTTATCATTAGCACCAAGTGTTGTCAACATTTCCCACCCATTTTAAAAGAGCGTACTGTGCATTTGGATAAGCCTACCTTAATCCTTCCAACCTTCCTTCAAAACTTAGAAAAGAACATTCTGAGTTTTAAATTCCTTTATAAAAATCAACCCTTTTATCGAAGTCAACATACCTTGGACGAGTCTCAACCCTTCATTTAAAAAACACCCAATAGGAACCATCCATCTTAGTTTGGATCCACTACAGTGATGATGGTCAATAGCGGCAATTTGTCTCACCGATATTGCTTTATTTCTTGCCACTATTGGTTTATAATGGTGAGAATTGTCAACATAAAGAAATGTTCTTTGTTGACCAATAACGATGACATGTATAGGTCACCATTAAAGGTGACCCAACACCAGCGAGATTACTTGCTGGAAGTGAGAACACTAATAGCGGTGAGGTAGCCTATAATAGTGAGATTGTTTTAACGACAACATACTCTATAACAATGAGATCTCTTGATCTCTGTTATAGGATACATATAGGTTATAACATTCTTGTGTCACCATTATAGCCTATAGTAACGAGCATTAACTCGCCGTTGTAGGATATAACAGGGAGAATTAACTTGCCATTATAGGTTGGACTCGCCTATAGCGGCAAAACAAGAATGTTGCCGTTATAAAATATAAAACTGCAAATTAAAAAGTACCAATTAGTTTTTTAAAAAAATTATATTAAAAAATATACACTTCAAATATACTAAAATTAACAATTGAAACATACATTCAACAAAAATAACATTACACTTCAACTTCAAGCATTCATCCTCAAACATTTACTTCAAATATACATCCTCAAACATTCTCTTTAAACATACATCATAAATATTCAACACACTTCAAACTATTGACATACACTTCAAACATACATTCAACAAAAACTTCAAATAAACTTCAAAAAATAAACATATACTTCAAAAATGCAAACCTCCCTACATCATCTTCAAACATCCTGCAACAAACGCACTTCAAATACAAACCCCTTACACTCTATTTCATCATATCCAAGACTACAACAAATATATATGCTTCTAATATTCACATAAATCAAAATTTAATTATAGCACTTATAGTAAAGAGTTAATTCATCAAAACATATACATTTCTCATATAAGTAAAGAGTTTAAAAATTTTAGATCTAGGTTGGGGAGTTCTCTCTAAGCTTCCTAGTTGCTTCTTTCTCTTGCACCATTTTATCTCTTAATTGTTAGATTTATCTGCATCACTTCCAACTAAGTAGATAGCTATAAAATTTGTGCATGGCTGGAATAGGATGATTTGAATAGAGAAAAAGATGCATCCATCCCCTTAACATGTCTGTACCACTCTTCGAGGACCTTGACAAAAATGTCTCGTTGCATCATCGACAGGCTTCCTTGTGAAGAAGATGTTGAATTTTTAATATCCATAGATTGCAACTTTGTCTACATGTCGTTAATAATTGGTTATCAGTAACTAATGATAATGTTAAAAATAGAATGAATGAATGTGGCACTACAAAGTATGAGTTACTTACAAAGGTGTCTTTTGATTTGCTACAGATGAATATCATGCAATCAGAATGAGTGTACGTTTATTTATTGAATGCACTCGTTGTCAATTCATGTCTATCTATTTCAATCTACAAATAACAAATTAAGAATCTATTAGATCAAACATTTGTAGTACTATACTATATGAAAAAAAATAAATTTCGAAAATAAAAAACTTACCCTCGTATGATATCGCTAAAGGTATGAAGATGATCCGTTGGTATGTTGGAACGTCTATTTTACTCAATTCACTGAATTGTTTTTTTTACACCCACTGTTAATCAAAAAAAGATCAATTAGTAGACAAAAATATAAAAATCTGAACATTTATTTACTTATAAATATACATCAAATATTTACCATCCAATAGTCTTCGATAAAAAATATGCAAATCTCTTTTCACACTTTAAAGTTAACTCCCTCGAGAGGATGTTGTTATGCTATATTATGATTTTGAAACTTCTAGTAATGCTTATAGAAACCTTCTCGCACTCTTGAGTATGATAGTTAAAGTTGTTTCTCCATGCACCACTGATGTTCAACTATATCTTTATCTAAATCAAACTCTTTATGCACCAAATTATCAAAATATAGTTAGTAACACTCTTTTTATGGATTAATTTGTTCATCAAACTATAGTTAGGCAATATACTTACATAAACTGCCTCACACAAATGGCATGTTCTCTGATGATGCATGAAAGCCTCCTGGAGAATACAGAGGAACTCTCGCCCATGACTCCTTGCATTTTCAGGTTTGATAGTTACTAACACCTTGCGTTGCTTGATTTGCCTTTGGTGGGCTACGGATTTGTTCTTGCCACATTTGCGTTGAGAAGATTCTACCGTTGTTAATTTGTAGTAAGAAATAAAATAAATATTAATAGGAATGATAATAATAAAATTTTAATTATAATAAAGAAATACTGGATTAGTATTTACCTGAGGCCACCGTGGACAGCTATGGAGCTGCAGTGGCTTGTGGTGTGTGTGTGAGAGGGGGGGGAGGGGGGTTTCACCTCTTTCTCTCTTAAAGTATCACCCACCTGTGACATGAAGTCGATTACGGGTAGGTGTTCACCTTGGCTGGTAGGTGGTGAACCTATCCTGAGGGAGAAAGAATGCCCACATTCTCTGGGTTGCACCACAGGAACAGTTTTCTATATCATAGCCAGTGAAAACTGTTTTTTCTAGCGCTATATAACACTGCACCAGCAAAACTATAGTTGGCATTCGTCTCAGGCTGCAGTCGTAGGCCATAAGCATCCTGACGGCAAACATGGAGTAGCGAGTAGCCTTTCTAGCCACCATGACCTTGTGAGTCTTTTTTTTCATGGGATACCACTAGTAGTTTATACCATGAAAATTGCTATGTGGAACATGCTGGGCTTGGGAAGCTTTGGAAAACAAATCTTCTTAACGAATTGGCTCAAGCAAGAGAGGTTTGACATTTTCTGTGTAAGCGAAACAAAATTGGAACAAATCGATGAGATGACAATAAAAAATATTTGGAGAGGTTGCAACCATGCCTTTTACCCTCTTCTAAAGGGCGATCGGGAGGGTAGTTGGTTATGTTGAAGGAAAACATAGTGGGTTCCAATATTCAGCATGGGGTCTTTTCGCTCACATTGGACTTTCACAATCCATCACACGCCACTGATTTTTGTCTAACATTTTTTTATGCACCAGTCACGAGTGGGCTCAAGGAAGCATTTTGGAATGAACTAGCACACCGGGCCAGCCACATCCAACTTCCATGGATCATTGCTGATGATTTTAATGCCACCTTATCGATTGATGACTCCAATGGATAGCACATCAACACGAGATCAATGTGCAAGTTCAATGAATTCATGCTCTCTTGGAACCTTATGTGATCACCATGGAAGGTGGACCCTACATGGACAAACAAACAAAGGCCACCCACCATGAAGCTCTTGGACCGATTCATTCTATCGAAGGCATTCCTAAACTCCTTCCATGATAAACACACATATATTGGCTCATTCATGGTCTCGGACCAAGCACCCATCATATTGTCTTGGAATGTGGGACTTCATCAATGGAATAGGTGCTTTTGGTTTGAAGTATATATGGTGGTTGCGTGAGCCAGGCCTATTGGATTAGTTGGTGGGGAATGGGAAGCACAACGAATCTTGGCAAAAATTGATTTTGTGAAGAGGAACTATTTCAGTGGAGCAAAAGAAATTGGCAAAGCAAGGTTTCATGAGCTCAAAGCATTGGAAAGTGAGCTTGGTGAAATTAAATCCATTATGGGGGGATCCAAACGATCCTGAAGAGGCCGCAAATATAAAATGTAAACATGACCAGCTAGCCTCCTTGATTGAGGAATAGAAGATCCGACAAGAGGTATGACGACACCTAAGATCAAGAGTGCAATGGATGCGGGAAGGTGATCTCAACACTGGTTATTTTCATGCATTTTGTTCTGTCCATTTTTATAATAAATCATATTGCTTCCTTGATTGATTGTTGATGGTACCAACCAACAAGGGATTGGTCTAATGGATTTCATAACTTTTTAGTTTGAGGAACGATTTCATTGTGTGCCTAGACCAAACCCGGATTTGGGAAACTTGCAACTAGGTGCTTACTGCTTTGGACCTTGACCAATCAATTTGCCCTCTCAAAACCATTTGACCTAAGAGATGTGAGGTTCATGCCAACGGGTAAGGCCTCGGGTGCGGACAAGTTTCCTATTGAGGTGTTTAGTGCAATTTGGGAGTCAAGCAAAAATGATTTAACGCGCTTCAAGAATTTAATTTGAATGCCACCCTCCCCAAGGCTTTTGGAAGATCAATCATGGTGCTAGTACCTAATGTTAGGTGTAAGAAGGAAGGGAGAGAGAATTCAAAGGAGAAACTGGGCTGTTTTAGAGAAGGTGGTCTTGATGAGGTGGAATAGTCCCATATTGCTTGTGCTTGAGTTTTCTGTGGGCTTTATAAGCCACTTGTGAATTTATACACTTGTTCCTGAGAACAAGAGAGTGGGATGACCATCAC
The DNA here is from genome assembly GCF_984573655.1 of Nuphar pumila. Taxonomy (NCBI): domain Eukaryota; kingdom Viridiplantae; phylum Streptophyta; class Magnoliopsida; order Nymphaeales; family Nymphaeaceae; genus Nuphar; species Nuphar pumila. Next base: position 26,062,246 of record NC_143252.1, on the reverse strand, counting down.
ACACACGCATGCATGCGCGCCCACTCGCTCGTGCCGAGCCGAGCCGGTCAGGTCGGGTAATTGGCCCTTTAGGGCCATATCCAATTAAGACAAAGTACCTTTTTACCCAAAGTTTCTTTGGATATTTAGATTCTGTAACGGGTTATGGGAAATGATAATGGGTCGCGACTCCTCAGAATCTCTATCTTTCGAAGTCCGTTAACGGATCACGTCTCCTCAAAATCCGTAACGGGTACTTCCACGCTTTCTAACCGTTCGTGGGTGGGGTTACAGTACACACTGAGACGCTCTGGTTTTCTGAAGAAGAGCTCTGTGATTTCCCATCTCCCCTGTTGCTCTCTCTCTTTCCTGAGTTATTCCGAAAGGGGTGTTCTGCAACATTTGGTTCGTGGAAGTTGTTTTCGAAGGACGATCCGCCAGAGTGCACCGTTCGGTTCGTCGTGGCTATTGTATTCTGGGGGAAGGACGCCGGACCCTTAGCCTGTTACATAATCTAAACATGTTTTCTTTATGTTCTTTGCATCTGTTTGCTCGTATGCTGTACGTGGAACACTTTACAAGGTCATCTCCAAAGGGCTTTTCATGCACTTACAACATGTGATGCCTAAGCTCATCTCCAATCACCAATACGCTTTCATCAAAGGTTGGAAGCTACACGAGAGATTCATACTTGCACAGGAAGTTGTCCACACAATCCACTACTACACACGAAAGCATTTTTGCTAAAACTGGACCTCACTAAGGCGTTTGATACAGTATATATGATGGGATTTTTTGTTGGCTTGCATGGAGAAAATGCACTTTGGGAAGAAATGGTGCAGTTGTTTCAAGGAGTTACTTAGAATTTCTTCCACGGCGATCAACTTCAACGGTATATGAGGTACATTCTTTAACTTTCATAGAGAGCTTTGACAAGGTGACGCCTTCTCACCCTTAATTTTTCTCATTGTCATGGAAGCCCTCTCTTGCATACTATTCATTTGGCTATCTTGGGTGGCTTGTTTCATGGTGTGGACCTACTGAGATTCTAAACTTTTCCTACATCCTCTTTGTAGATGATATGCTCATTTTTTTGCCAAACTAATGAGGATAACATCGGCGATTTGTGGGTGTTGATGCAAAATTTTTCGGAACTATCTGGCCTATCTACCAATTGTCAAAAAATCAAGTTTCATGAGATTCAATATATGTTGATAGTCAAACGACATCCTTCTCTTCCACCATACTTTGGTAGCTTGCTCCTTATATATCTTAAACTCTCACTTCACGTTGGAGTCACAAGCGATCGGTTTTGGAAGGAAATTGAGGAGAAAGTAGTAGCAAAAATGAACAAGTGGGTCAGGTTCAACCTTGCTCTTGAAAAAAGAAATTACCTTAGTCAAGCATGTCCTCGGATCCTTCCTTTTGCATTTAATTTCCTACAGATTTTTTAAATTCTGTGCAAGATAAATAAGAGGATAAATATATAGTGCATTCCAAACTTTCATTTTGTCCGAAAAAATCAAAAGGCTCAAATGCACTTAGTTTCGTGAGAAACTATCATATATAGCAAGGAAGATGGAGGTTTGGTTGGGCATTCGTAAAGTGAGGAGGTGGAACAAGCCCTTGCTCATGAAATGCCTATGGCTGGTCATTGCTCAAGACAAATCGTAGATAACGGTTTTAAAACAAAAAATATAGCTTGTTTGGGAGAGGCAAATTGGTAGCAGGGTCTGGCATATGGAAGGGATGGGTGAAAATGTTAACCGAGTTTCTTGAAATAATACGGAGCACTACAGGAGATGACTTCAATACTAGATTCTGGAAGGATGCTTGGATGGAAGAGGGTTGCCTCAAAGACTTTTACTTGGCCCTTTATTGGGTTGCAAAAGGAAAAGAGAGTAAAATCATCTCTAACTGGAATCGAGTCTTTGAGTGAGATTCAACTGCAGTGAAACCCCTCGCCACTTGTCTTTCGATCAATGGATGAGTCTAATGAAGGACTTAGCCCCATTCATTCCCACTACTACACTTGACGCCCCTAGCTGAAACCGCTCCCATTGGGCTATGGCCCCATGATTTTAGAGCAGTCCTTATTGCCTCCCACATCAACCATTGGGGGCAGAAATATATTTTTTCCTGCCATTGCTCGGTCCTTGTCTTTTGGCCCCTAATCTGACTCCAACGGAATGATGAGAACACATAGCCACTGACTGTCCCAAAGGCTGCCCATTGTGAACTGTTTGTCAGAACAAGGTTCAAGTGGCCGGATCCGTCTGTCCCCCATCTTTAGTACCAGCTTACTCCATATGTAATTATTTCATACATATATATATATATATATGAACATTATATTTTTCCTTAAAAAAAAATTAACTTCTTGTAACTGATAAAGGTCTGCCTCACCCCATCTTGCTAATAAAAAACAGAAATCTCTTAAGAATTGAAGGTTAAATGATTGCACCTTATGGGCAATTAGAGGGATGCCATCTTTTGGTGTAAGACAGCAGTGTCAGTAGTACATGTAGGATAGTTCTTGCCATGCATTTATAGCCTCCCTTTAATAGAACGGTTCTCAAGCACTTCTATCTCCGAGACTAGTTGATCTGCTAAAACTGACACATCTTATGTTTAATATCAACATGGGTCTTGCTCTATAGAGGGCTCTATGGTTCCTTTGCAAGCCTTGACAATAACTGAATTCCATGAACCGTTACATGATCAAAGTCCCATCTTCCAAGTCATGTGCACATTATATGCCTATGCACAGTGCTCATGCAATCAACGTTCTCATTTAAAATGCTAGCCTAAGTTATTGGTTGCCTAGAGGCACAATTCAATTTCAAGAATATGGACGCCCATAAGGGCTCCATCTTTCTAGCCAGCGGCGACCACGGTTTGTCACTTGCATGGGATAACCAAGGTTCGAAAACCATGGAGGGCATCCCTTGCCGCAAGGTTCAAGCTGTGTATACTCACCAATAGGCCATGGGGAGACCTCAAGGGTTTTAGCCATCTGAGGTCAGCCAATGTGATTTTCTCTAGGTTAGCCCAAAAAAAACACTTCACAATATGAAAAGAGTGAAAGGTCAGATCTTTTTTATAGAAAAGATAGCCAATTAAATGCGTCAATTACCCTTGTGATAGATGTAAATGGCCTCATAAGTTTGATAGCATTGGTTGGTGATCAAGTAAAGGATGCTATCTTAACATAGAATGAAGACAGAGATGTCTCAAAATGTATCTTTTGTGTAGAGTGAAAAGATTTATTCATGTTTTCCCCCTTCAAAAAAGAAAAAAATTATAGTTATGCATGTACTATAATGCTTGTGTCAAAATGGTAGGTGAGAAAATGTTCTTGGGGGCTTAAAAGCTTCTTTCTAACACTGCATGTCAAAGGGACTTTGCATACCGGTAAATTTTTTTTCCTATAAGAGGAGCCGAATTCAAACCTAACCATAAAGTGCACAACTGGGTCAGTAGAACTCCAATTAATACTAACTTATCAGCATTATATATACAGTTAAATTGGCATATCCATAAAGCATTGGCTTTTAGTGGGGGGGGCAAAAAACTAAAACATTCAATAGCCTCAACTAGTAGGTGCAGCAGAGTTATGTGAAACCAAACATATGAAACGCTAAAATGACACAAACTCCTTTAAAAGAGTTAATCACCATTGAAAGGTGTTGAATCAAAAGAAATGGGACCCACCAACCGGGGCTCCGCTTGTCTGGCAGGAGCAGTTAGTGCACGTCATCCTGTGTTGGGGCGTTGCAAGTTCAAATCCCAAATGGTATGGATGTATAACTGGTAGGGCTCTGCCTAACCCCAGCTTTCTCTATAGGGAGAAAAAAAAATTGGGACCCACCATGGTAAACTATTCTAAAACAGTGTAGTTTGTTGCTGCAGAGTGTGAGGCTTACGAGTATTGTTTCAGTGCCCCAAGAATAATCATACATGGTAAGTTTCATAAACTCTCAACAGAAATGCACCTAGTTAAGTTCCTCCAAGAGTACGATATCATCTGTGTAGTTAGTAATGAACAAAACGTGTCATCATTATGCACTTATTTTTAATTTCTCATCATTATAAAATTTTTAAAAGTGATACATCACAGCACTATTTCATCAATAGGTAGAAAGCAGACCCTTGTGTAGCACCAGTTTATTGAAAAGAAAGAAACAGGTCCCTTAATTGCTAAAGTTAGAAGCTATCAGGTGCATCTCATCCAAAGTTGATCCATGTGCGTTTGGTGTTGCATTACCATCAACCATATCCAAATGGACCCCTAACACCAGACAGCATTACTTTTAGTCTCGCTTGGTAGATAAGAGTACATAGTCATAAATATCGTTCTAGGGATAGTCTCAGCGAGGAAATCTCAAGATATTTTAAAAAAAATAGTTTTTCTCAAAAAGATATCGGGAAAATGTTGGCATATATAATACATAAAACGTATATAAAAATATGAATAATATCAAAGGCCGGAAAACTGTTGTTATTGTTATAATATTTTGATAAAAACATAATATTCTCAAAATAAGTGATTTTGAAAATTTCATGTTTTTCTCGACATTTTATCGGGCTTTGAAAATCTCACGGTTCTGTTTTTTTTTGTTAGATACACTTCTCACTAGGAACTAAATCAGTCAACAAAAAAATCATCACCATCACCATCACCATCACCATCACCAAGCCTTATCCCAACTCCAAGGGATTAATAGAAGACAAGATTGTGATAGCTTTAGCGTTGTAAGCTTTAAATGAGTCAACACAGACAAACCAACCATAACAGTAATAAGGTCAACTATGGTGTGGCCAATGGGTCACCTATATACCTTGCTAGCATGATTAACTGACTCAAACCCAAAAATGCCCTCAGCATTGAGCACTTATTACCTACAAGGAAGTCCTTTATTCCGAAAATACCCTTGACAATGTCTTCTTTATTTACATATGTGGGCACGATTCTTGAAATTACATTGGTTGTGTGTGTGTGAAATTTTTACAAAGCTAGGGACCAAGTAGTCATGTAGCAAAAGTTCAAGGGCCAGTTTCTTAATTGTACTGGACAAACAAAGTTGGGCATGGAATCAATGTTGGCCCATCCATCACATGCCCTACCACTTCATATGCTTCCTTATAAGTGAATCCAGTGTCAGACATCTCAACTCACAATTCACACAACTCTCTCTCTCTCTCTCTCCAACTCTCTCTCACTCTCTCTCTCGCTTGCAAGCAGAGACTAGCATGGAGGTACTCAATTCTATCTTGTCTTTGGGGCCAACTTTCTGGCTACTCTCATCTGTGATTCTTTTCCAAGTATGCTTACTACTCTTGAAGATCCATAACAAAAGAGTGAACCAACGGTGTTATCTCCTTGACTATGTGTGTTTCAAACCATCAGATGATAGAAAGCTCAGCACTGAGCTATGTGGGGAGATCATACAGAGGAACAAGAACCTTGGTATAGAGGACTACAAGTTCCTCCTAAAGGTCATAGTGGGCTCGGGCCTAGGCGAAGAAACGTATGGCCCCATGGACATAATCAAAGGTGAGGAGCTTGATATATCATCACTCAACTCCGGCTTGGCCGAGATGGATGTGGCCTTCATCGAAACATTGGATAATCTCTTCAAGAAGACCAAGATCAACCCTGCCGACATCGACATACTCGTTGTCAACGTTTCAATGCTTGCGACGCAGCCGTCTCTCGCAGCAAGGATCGTTAACCGGTACAAGATGAAGGAAAATACCAAGATATTCAATCTATCTGGTATGGGTTGCAGTGCTAGCCTTGTCTCCATAGACCTGGTCAGGAACTTGTTCAAGATCTATGATGATGTGCTCGCACTCATCGTCACGTCCGAATGCATTGGACCCAATTGGTACTCTGGAAGCGAGAGGTCCATGCTTGTCGCGAATTGCCTCTTCCGATCAGGTTGTTGCTCCATGTTGCTAACCAACAAGAGTAATTACCGGGCTCGAGCCAAGCTAAGGCTCAAGGTCCTACTCAGGACTCACCGAGGTTGCAGTGATGAGGCCTATGGCTGTGCCATACAACAAGAAGATGCCGAGGGTTTGACTGGGTTCTATCTCGGGAAACGTTTGCCACAGGCAGCAACAGGGACGTTCATCTACAATCTGAGAGATCTGGCCCCTAGGATACTACCAATCATGGAGTTGGTTCGATATGTGCTCAACAGCTACCTACGCAAGAAGACTGACTCAACTCAGGCTGGAGTGGACTTCAGGGTGGCCGTTGACCATTTCTGCATCCACCCCGGCGGGTCAGCCGTGGTCAACGGCGTCGGGAAGAGCCTAGGGCTGAGTCAGTATGACCTTGAGCCGTCTAGGATGACACTTCATCGATTTGGGAACACATCAGCAAGTAGCCTATGGTATGTGCTGGCCTACATGGAGGCCAAGCAAAGGTTGAAGAAGGGGAAAACAATCTTACAGATTAGCTTTGGGTCTGGGTTTAAATGTAACAGTGCCTTCTGGGAGGTGGTCAGGGACTTGGAGGACAAGGATGTCTGGGAAGATTGCATTGATAGGTACCCCCCAGAAACCCTAGTCAACCCCTTCTTGGACAAGTATGGCTGGATTAGAGAGCTCACTAGCCTCCCACCAATGTGAAGGGAGCCTACTCAAGGGCTCTGCTTATTCTACTACTACTTTATTTCTGTGAATGTGTGCCTTTAATGTTTGCACAAAGTGGAAAGGTTGGCAAAGTATTGGAACATGGGAAAGCTGAAAACCATAAACCCATGTTTGATTGTTAATTAATAGTACATGCCAAATCTCTTCTTTGTTTCTTTTGTAATAGCCTTTACCCAGTTAAGGGACTCGCATGAATAGTAGAAAGGATGGTTTGCAGTGTATTGTCATTCATTCTTAGACACCTTTTTTGCTTTCTAGACAACTGATGGTCTAAAGTGTGATTTGTTTTTTACTTGCTCAATTTAATGTGCGTCATCACAATCTCCTTTGGATATTAATGCTGGTTTATGCCTTTGCTTAATTAAGAATGTGGTCACATCTTCACAGTTGTCAACACGTACGTGAAAAGAGAGCATATAGACCAACCTAGCCACTAGCATCTGTGAAGACTCTAAAGAAGCAGAAGCTTAACAAGAATGGAAGAAAAACAGACATCTCTACAATCAAAGCTACAAACAAAAAGTTAAAAGAAATAGTCATGCCAAATATAAAAAAGAACGAAAAGAGCAATTAAGACCACTAGGGAAAATATCCCAATAGTGAAATCTGGTTTAACCAATCAATACTGGCATGGTTTATCAGTTTCCATTATAGAGGTGGGTTGTGTACTTGGTCTGATGGATCCTAGAAAGTAGTGCTTTCAAATGGTCCCTTGCACTACACACCCACATGGCATTCATGTTTGATGAGTGCACATTAAATTGTATTGCGTATGCAGGTAGTGGTCCTACTAGCAGGTATTAAAGTAGCATGCAAGCATTCTAGATGACTGTTCTTTTTTTTTAAAGGCAAGCAGGGGTTAGACAGACCCCTACCAGTTATACAATGATACCATTTGGGATTTGAACTTGCAACCAAGGTTGTTAAATGCTATGAGGCGAAGCGAGGCGTTGAGCCTGCGCTTCGCCTCTGAGGCGTACGCCTCTCACAACTGGTATGGAAGTGAAGCGGTGGGAGGGGAGGCAGTAAGAGAAGGACCACGCGCCCAGCTGGTACGGAAGCGAGGGATATGCCGCTCGTCCGGTGGTCGGAGAAGACTGAGCAGCAGCTGCAGCACAGCAACTCTGGTGGTCGGTGGTCACAACTGGTCGGAGGTTGATGAGGGGCGCATCACAGCAACGCCTCAGTACCTTGAGTGTGCGCCTCGCCTCTCACAACACTGCTTGCAACGTTTCAACACAAGGTGATGTGCACTAGCTGCTCCTACAGACAAGCGAAGCCCCTGTTGGTACACCAACACAATAGGTGGTGATAATGCAAAATCCATCAGCTTTATAAATCTAAGTATACATTTGGTTGCATCTCATATGATTTGAAATCCATGAGATTTCGAAAATGAATCTCATTTGGAGAGTACCTCAAAAACAATCAAACTTTCAACTTTTTTTTTTTTTGCACAAGACCCAAAGGCTCATGAAAAGTGAGTTAGCAAAGTGAGATTTAGAAAGTGAATCTCATTTGTGTGAAATTCACTTTCTCGCTCATGAGATCTCAACATATTTTAAAAGTAAATCTCTTTTGAACAGTATTTTCACTTTTCAAAAACACTACCAAACATACCTTAAGAGTTTTTTTATGTTTGAAGTACCTTCACCAAGTGTCGAACCACTTAATGGACCCACCTCCCAGCTAGGCAAACCTTGGGTGTAGCTTGCAACCACCCTACCTTACATGGCCCACCCATAGAAGCTACCAAAACACAACCGTGAATCAATGGGGTTTGACCTGGCGCTTTCATCTTAAAGCCTTCACAACCACCATGAGGGCCAGGCGGTCAACCCCACAGTGGTGGAATCTAATGAGCAGGGCCGTACCTGTGTTTTATGGGGCTTGAGGTGGAGGGAAAAAATGGGCCCCCTATTAATAGCAAGAGTTCTGGGGCAGGGCCTCGAAATTTTTTGAGCCCCTATTAAAAATGGGCTCCCTAAAAATAAGCCCCCTATTAATAGTAAGAGTTTGGGGGTAGCGCCTCGGAATTTTTTGAGCCCCTATTAATAGTGGGAGTTTGAGGGCAGCGCCTCCAATTTTTTGGGGGCCTCTAATTTTTTGGGGGCCCCTAAAATTTTTGTTGTTGTTTTTGGTCCACATTAAAAATGAAATCCTTATTAAAAATGGGCCCCTAAATTTTTTTTTTTTGGCCCAGGGGCCCTGAGGCCCAAGTCTCATTGGCCTCTTGACAGGTCCGGCTCTGCTAATGAGTTATTCTCTAGCATGAGGAGAGGGTGTTGCGTGTTCCGGGGTCCCCACCGAGCGCTGCGTGGTGCTCAGTGGGGTGTACGGCTCCCCTTACACCCCCACTGAGTGCCACGCGGGCATGAGCATCTTTTCCCACCTGGTTTTATCAGTCGTAGAAGCAGGATCTGCAGGATATCATTTAAAATCACGTTGACGTCCCACCAACAAAGCATTAGAGGAGATATTTTGTTTGCTTCTACCTCATTGCCTCCTATCAAGCTAGCTCCTGAAAGTTCCAAGAAGTATCAGAAACTTAGCTAGGAGAAAAGAAGTAGATATGTTAAGTCATAGCGGTTTTAATTATTTGGCTAAATGACTTGCGAGACTAAATTAATGGCCTTTAGTGGTACATATTTTATTGAGTCTAGCCCCCTGATAAGTGCTTCCCTTCCCTTCCCTTGGCCTAGCAATAAATAAATAAATAAATAATAGTAGCATTAATCCCACTAGTAAATTAATACTACTTAAACACATTAAAGATTAATGGGCCGGTGTTGCTAGCATCACAAAAACTCATCCAGCTGCTACGTGCATGGAGAGCAATTGAAACTAATGAAGGCCCACTGGATCCATGTGCACTTGATAGGGACCACAAGAAAGGGCCTGAGGGGGAACTTTATTGAAAGGTTTAACCAAGTCTGGGATCTAGATCCTCAGCCAGCTAAACGTACATCGATCAAGTGTTCAATGATTTCAACTTTTTTAGCTAATAAATCTGATCTGATCGATCACTTAACCAGCATTATTGGACTTGGACCGAGATCCCACTAGTCTTTAGCCCTAATTATTTGGTGACCATCTCAAGCTGGCATGCTTAAAATGGAGGGTGACATGAACATTCATGGAAGTAAAAAAAAATGGGCCAGGGCACTTACCCTATGTTTGCTAGCTTGGAACTGAGGGTTCATTAAATGACTCCTGTAGGTTCTTTGTCATGAAAATAGAAAAGAGGGAGAGGGAGTGCTGTGGGAGAGTCATAAAGAAGGATATAACCATTTTGTCAGGAATTTTGTATATAAGCGTTTGTAGTCCAACGGTTAGGATAATTGCCTTCCAAGCAATAGACCCGGGTTCGACTCCCGGCAAACGCATTTTAATTGTTTTCTTCTTTTCTTTATTTCTTTGTTCTTCTTCCTCAAGCACAAAAAATTTTCGTGGGTCGGGTTGGGTTAGCCGGCAGGGCTGATGGGCTGGCCCGTGGGCCTGTTTGCAAAAAGAAAAGAAAAAACTGAGCGGGGTATGGCCTGCGCTGTGACCCGCCTTTGTTTTTACTTTGAAAATATGTAATTAAGTTAGTCAGGCTAAACATAATTACCTAAATTGTAAACTTTATTTCTTTGTTCTTCCAGCACAAAAATTTTTGTCTTCCCTCTAGGTAGGGCTGGACATCGACCTAGATTTTGAATGTCATCTGACCTGAACCGGGATTAAACCCGACCCGCCAAATTCTTTGGTCGGGTTGGGTTATAGCCCGCAGGGCTGATGAGCTGGCCCGTGGGCCTGTTTGAAAAAAGGAAAAAAAACTGAGTCAGGTATGGCCTGCGGGTCAGCCTGTGACCCGCCTTTATTTTTACTATGAAAATATGTAATTATGTTAGTAATGCTAAACATAATATGTAAACAATTGTTTGGGGTATAATGCATATTTGATCCGAAGCCCGCCAACTTAAAATACAATTCATCTTAGAAGAACCACCTCTAAAGAATCCTACCTATGGAATGTCACTCCATATGATACAAAATATCATATTTGATAAGGATCTGGACAAAAGAACTCACACGGATGTTCTTGATGAGTCTATGAATGATCGAAAAAGGAGAAAGGTCATAATGATTCCTAAGTCCAACTCAAGTTAGTACCATGATCGGTCTCGTAAGTTTCTCACACGGGTTACGAGACAGGTAGTTCTGGCATGAACAAGTCTACCAAAAGATGAATCCACAAGACCTTGCATTTCAAAGTTAGGTCTCAAGAATAACACCCACATCAAACTCATAAAGTCTCTCACACAGGTTACGAGACAAATAGCTCTAGCATAGGTAAGTCTACTAGGAGACGAACATGTACAACCCCATATTTCAAAACCCAATCCAAAGAAAATGATGTATTAGCACAAGCTAGAATTAATATGGAGCAGATGAATGATAAGATGAGAGAGATACATGAATAGTTAGAACGGGAGCAGGCGCACGCTGAGAGGAGATTCTTAAGAGTCCAACAATTAGAACGAAAACAAACACAATCAGATAGAGAGGCCAGAAGAAGAAACAAACAGACTCAAGAGCCGCGAGAAGAGTACGGTCAATAGGAAGAGTCTCAAGTGTCCGACATGGAGAGAGTCAACAGATCCAGGCTGACTCATCTAGTCCAAACCATGTTGTCCGAGTTAGACAGAAATAGCAAATCACTAGAAGACATGGTCCAGAGTTTAACGTCCAAAATAAGATATATGGACATGAACATGAGAGAGTACTCAATGAACAACCTTTTGCCCAAGGGATATGACGATGATATATCTTCCAAGTTCCTAAAGTTTAGTGAGAAAGGGGACCCAAGGAGTCACTTATATTTATTCATGAGCAATATGGCCAAATATTAAAACAACAATAGGAGGTTGATCAATTGATTTCCCCAAAGCCCAAAATGAGAGGCATTGGAATAGTTTGACACCCAAAACCTCCAGAACATCAGTGAGTTTAAGCAGTTGATCAATCTGTTCATATAGAGGTTCAGATTCAACGTGGAGGCCCTTCCTACCATAAGTCAGTTGTACGATCTCAAGCAAAAGGATGAAGGTGCCCATGAATTCATCAACCAGTGGTATTCTATAACCAACAGGATGAAAGAGCCTATCAGGGATTCTTATGCATTGGTCATTCTGATGGACAACTTCTCTCAACCTCTACGAGGCCTCATCAATATGGTTCAAGTTGAAATGTATGTCAAACTCATTAAGAAGGCTTCAGCCTTTGAGGTATGCATAAAGAGAGAAGTATACGACATGTTCCTAAAGAAAAGTAAAGAGAATAACATATATAAGAAGTCAAATTTGTCCAAGGGCTAGGTCAACATTGTATGGGGCCTCATGACAAAACTTCAACAAGAAGGGGTAGAAGGCAGGTAACCAAAAAAACTCTATGAAGCATAATGAGAACGGATAGGGGGCAATCCTAAGTGGACCAGGGACAGAATATTCACCAAGTTCGAGCAGTCTCAATCATAAGTTAAGGATTTGTTGCTACAAATCGGCATACTCAGGCTACCTGAAGTGTCTAACCTACCACAGATGAGAGGGAACGACCCGACTAAGTATTGCTGATATCATAGAGCTATGAAGCACGACATTGAGGATTGCTTAATCCTAAAGCACATTATCAAGGACAACATAAAAAGTGGGGAAATGCTTCTAAACGAGGAACAAACAAAGACAAACAAAGCGAATAAGAACTGGTTCTCAGGGAATAGTACGAGACAAAGGTCATTTGATAGCACAATGATCTACATTTTGTGACCCCTTATCTATAGTAACTATTCATGTTCGATGACTCTAGTACCCCAAGTCTGTTATCAAAGGGGATAAGGCTCCGAGGAAGAAAAATCCCATGAAAAAATCAGAAAACCAAACAAATAAATGTGATGTATTTGGATCCACTAGTCAGCAATCACACTAAGGTTCCTCCTCCGAAGTCCATTATAGAAAAGGATTATCTTTTGGTACAGTTTTTATTCTCCAAAAGGTTCATGGTCATTATAGATATACCAAGAAGGAGAACACAAGGTCTCAAACACAAAGGGCTTAAGCTGAAAGCCAAAAGAGAAAAGCTTGTTTGGATCTCAAAGGACCATTCCAAGAAAGGACCACATCAAAAAATACAGGACAAACTATCTCTCTACAAGGACTCAGCCTTGGGCAGAAAAAACTTCAAGGCAGTCTGGACTCCCTCATCTCTCCATCTTAAAAGGATCAGTAGGCTCTGAATAAGACTCCAACGGGATAGGGCAAAACTATAATGGTCGGGAGGAGGAAGGATCTTCAACATGAATCACCATCCCACGGCCCAGGTAAGTCTCCAAAACCTGGACTTTGTAAATAGTTTTTAAAAAAATCCAAAAAAATTAAAAAACTAGAAATCCCAAAAAATAAAAAAAAATCTCAAAATCCAAAAAAAATTTGAAAAAATTGAAAAAATTGAAAAATATTTTTTTCTTTCAAGTTGTCACTTTGTTGTATGAGCATATTATTCTGGTCAACGAGACTAAGAAAGCTTATGTTTTTAGTCCATTTCCAATGACGACTTTTTGTCAAAATCATGTGGGGGCATGTCAAAGAAGTTTGAACCTATTAAGAACACAAAGATAGGGCATCATAAAGTCATTTCAATGTTTAAACATCTTAGATAAAAAGGAACTTCTAGCAGCCAAGCATACAAACATCTAATCTCAAACCAGTTCGACCTCGTTCGATGAGACCCAAATGGTCTTGAAAGCCCAGTATACCTCTGTACATTGGCTCGACCTCATTTGAAGGGACCCATAACAGTCTCTATATCTCAATTATTTTGAACATTAGCCCGACCTCGTTCGGCGAGACCACAAATGATCTTGACGCCCCAGTCATCCTTGAACTAATCTAATCTCGTTCTGCAAGACCCATAACAATCTTGATAGCCAGTTTACCTTGACTCTAACAGTCATAGGAAGAAAATAGAATTTCACCTTGATGCTAGGCATATTATTGCATTGATCATTAAATGTTAGAGATCTTCTCCTAAAATGGATCCAGCTCTTATCAAAATGTTTATTTTCTCAAGTGTATCCCTCCACATGAGTGTCTATCACGTAGGACATCCAATTCTTAGGAGAAGATAAGGAAGTGACACAGTGAGGCTAAGGGATTTTAATCCAATAATTCCAACTCATGAGTCTATAAAATGAATTATAGGAGCACGAGATTATTATCAATGCATAAATGTAAATCCTTTGAAAGCTCACTTATGTGACTAACTCTCAAGGAAAAGAGCATGGTGGTGAATACCTTCAATATTGATCTGCGCATAGGTTGATCCCCATAGAGGTTGTTCCTTCTATCTCAATGGAGAAACAAAAAAAAATAAAACATGCACAAAAAAGAGTAGTGTATTTAAGTTAATACTTAACCCTAGGGCCATAGCATGGTGACATGCTTTGATTATGAAATGACCTTCAGGGCAGGGATTGAAAACAAAAGTGTGTGCTAGAAAAAAGCCAATACTTACCTCTCAAACTTATGACAAGGAGGCAGGATCAAGTGTTCTTGGAGATAGAGGTTGGATAGATAGGGGCATCCCTCCTAAATCAAGTAGTCATGAAACCCATGATTGTCGGATCTCAGTTCAAGGGACAATAAAAGTAAGAAATAAACCTCTTGCAAGATAAAAAGCTAAGGCTAGAAAGGGACTTATCTAGGGACATAATCCATACTTGAGCGTATTCTCACCCGAACTCTAGTCTTTCAAAGTTCAAGCCTTATTGAGAACCATTCGACCTAGCAAAAATGCTTGAGACTTAAACATGTGTTTCGATAACTCATCTCTTAAGAAACTAAGGTGAAATTAGAGGATAAAAGTCTAAAGTGTAGGAATCTCACGTGCATGAATCAACTTGTTAGAAAGGTTCTAATTTTTTTAAAAAAAAGCAAAAAATTCATGACCTTATATAATCAATCATTTATAGTTATCATAGGCTACATACTCTATTACAAATGCATGATTCTCACTTCATATCATTGCATGTATCAAAGAGTAGAGTCTAGCTATAGGGATCCTGAGTCTGAAGAATACCCAGAAAGCTTGGTTCGGTGCTACCTAATCAGAGTATGGTTCACTCTCCTCACTAGGACAGAAAATCATTAATCGATCACCTTATTGGACCATCTCTACCCTATCCATGAATCCATAAGAGGTATAGGATTCTTGGTACTTGCTCCCACAAAATCTGAAAAAAAAATCATGAAAAGGCATCAAAAAATTAAAATGAGCCTAAAGGGCACAAAAAGGAGTCACATTTCTCTTGTACTATCCCTGCCTGAAGCTAAACATTTTCTCTCTTTACCACAAACAAAGTCTTTCTGGCATTGGCATAGATTTCGCTCGGCAAGACCACTAAATGGTCTTGGCAATCCAGTTGTCTCTTAAAATTGGCTCAACCTTGTTCTGTGAAACCAAGCACGGTCTCCAAAACTCAGTTTTTGAATTTTAACGCTAGCATGTCCTCGTTCGATAAGATTGAATTCATTCCTAACAACCTAGTGTTACAAACCTTAAGTATCTACTTCTTTATCATAAATCGAATCACATCAATTAATGACAAAGAGAGACATATGTAGACACCTAATTTTCTTAAGATGCCTAAAATAATATTTTTGGAAGAATCAAGCTATAGGATGGAGTTTATAAAGAGGATAGCACGAGGAAACTGTGAAAATTCATCAGACGTCTAAAGCAGTTCAGTCATCCACCTCATTCGAACGACCATCTCAATTCAGTCGTATGACCTAGGATGACTACTCTAGTTTAGCAGTTTAGTCGCCTTGCCCTTCTCGAATGACTATCTCAGTTAAGCCATCCAGTTAATCCAATATTTGGTTTATCCTCTCTAATGGATGGTCAAACTTGTTTAGCCTTCTATCTCAGGATGGACAAACTAGTTTAGTCATCCAATTACTTCAAGAAAATAAAGCACATTTGTTGCATCTCTAACCACTTTTGTACGATTCTGAGAGAATATTCTCTCTGAATAAAACCTTAACTCTTATCTGAGGTGAGCACGAATCCATTTGAAATATATCTAAATTCAAAAAGTCCCATGATCCAAATCAGTTCTGAACACCTATAAATAGGGGCTCACCCCTATGCTTTAGGGGATCGGGAAAAATCTGGAAATACATGATGGCCCTGCAAGATCAAGCCCATATCCATCCTTGCCAACACGTTGTCCGAGAGGCCTCTAAAGAATTATCACATCTACTATAGACAGAATAACGAGTATAAACAATCAAATGAACCCTCGCATTCAAAAAAGGTATTTTCCCCATATCCCAAATCTAATTATTTCAATCTTTTTTAATCTTTGATTAGGTACTTATACACAATTTTATATTTGTTTTGCATATTGCAATCCACAACGAAGCAATTCAAGCTACGAGGATTAAGAAAATTTGTTTCGTCTTTACCTTTCTGCAAGGCGATGGATGGTCGAAGCTTGTAATAGCATCCCTACGTTTTAAAAAAATCCAGGTAAGTCTCATCCACCTCGTAAAAATGTAATCAACACAAATAAAAGAAATAGTAAAGATCCAACAAAAAAAAAAGATTGTCTTTCATAAGATTGAAAACTTGCCATTTATTTTTTATTTTTCAAAATTTTGTTAAAAATAAATTAAATATAAAACATAGGATTTAGAGTAAATAAACCTGGCTCAATCTAAACGTGGCCGGTTTTAAGCCCATAAAACCAATGGGTCGGCCATGGATTAGGAATTAGGCCCGAGCCCACCATGAACTAGACCTAGACCTGGCTTGATTGGTCAACGGGCCGGGCTTGATCAAGCCCGCCCGTTAGCGGCCTGGGTCAAGCCCGTCCATTGATCGGGTCATGCTGGTCCGACCCTCCCATTGTCCAGCCCTACCTCTAGGGATGCAAACCATAGTTGCCAGATTGAGTACATGTACTTATACGGGTATGTGGTATTGATACGGGTTCGTGAGGGCTCAACGAGTTTTATGTACTTTTTTATTTGAAACACGTATTGAAATAGTTGTGAAAAATATCGATATGACTTTCTAATATACATTGATACTGTTTATAAAAGAATTGGTACGAGTTTCTCAAAAGTTGATGTGAAGTATAAATTCTTATAAAGATATCTATAAAACAGAAAAAATAAAGGTGTTGTAACTTGTTAATCTATCTCTATTTTTAGAGGGTGACCACTTGTTAATCTTGTTGATTATTTATGCAATTGCTCTAATTCTGCTGATCTTAATGTTTTTTATTTCAAAAGAAACAAATAATTGCTAATCTATCTTTTCAGAATCTAAATACTTTAATTTGTCATGTCATACTCTGACAATGATACATTAGCTATTGAATTGTAGAAATTTTGATCATTATTTAAGGCTTCTAACCACATCCATTCCACATGCTTTTCAATGATTTTTTTATATGAAGGACTTTTTCATATTTTCCTTAAATCTGTACAGATGTACTCTACATGCTTGATTTTATAGGAACAGACTATGCGATGTTCTAATTCTAACACGCAGATAGGTTTTTATAAAACTTAAAAAATCAACAGTTTAAATTTGTTTTTAAATAATCAAGGCCTAAAAATCATGTTTTTTATCCAAAAAAAAAATTATCCAAGTATATTTCAAATCGACAGTCCAAAATTTTCATAAATAATCAAGGGCTAAAAATCATGTTTTTTTATCAAAAAAAATTATCCAAGTATAGTTTCTTAGCAAATCGACCATACTGAATACTTCTGCCGGGTCATATTTATAAAAAAACAACTTAAAAATACTCAGTTGCGCATGGCAGGTTGGAGGTATGCTAGAAAAGTCGCAGACAGCTACCACTTTATATATATATATATATATATATATATATATATATATATATATATATATATATATATAGAGAGAGAGAGAGAGAGAGAGAGAGAGAGAGATGCATAGGTGCGCAATCAATAGGAGCACAACCTCGAGCTTAATGCTATTGAGCATGGACGCTCAGTGAAATCCACCCAAAAAACATTGTTTCAGCATGATATCACCGAAAAAGACCTTTAGTGTGGTGGTTCTTGACCAATAAAAAAAGGAACATTTAGCGGCGGTAAAAAAAACCACTACAAAAAACTCTAATATATATATATATATATAGCATTGAGCTCGAGGTTGTGCTCCTATTGATTGCTCACCCATGCATCACTATATATATATATATAGTGATGCATGGGTGAGCAATCAATAGGAGCACAACCTCGAGCTCAATGCTATATATATATATATATATATATATATATAGTGATGCATGGGTAAGCAATCAATAGGAGCACAACCTCGAGCTCAATGCTATTGAGCATGGATGCTCAGTGAAATCCACCCAAAAACATTGTTTCAGCATGATATCACCAAAAAAGACCTTTACTGGCTATTCTCGACCAACAAAAAAGGGACCTTTAGCAGTGGTAAAAAACCACCACTAAAAACTCTAAAATGGGCAAAAAGTGCATTTTTGCAATTTTTTGTGTTTTTTGTGTGGCCATGCATCAAGCCATACTATGGATGGCCAACATGATCTCGTAGGTAGTTGTGCACCTAAGGGTTTTCAGCTCTCTCTCTCTCTCTCTCTCTCTCTCTCTCTCTCTCTCTCTCTCTCTCTCTCTCTATATATATATATATATATATATATATATATATATATATATATATATATATATATATATATATATATTTAAATCAATAATTATTGTTGAATGATGTTTTACAAATTATAATATTTATTACTCTTATTAAAAATAGTGTTTTTGTCAAATTAAATTATTGTTTGTATGTAAAAATGCTAATAAAAATGAACTTGATGCTAATTTATAATGTAATAAAATGCGTTTCTATTTAAGATGTATGTCTTTCTTAAGTAATTGAGATAAATTTATTAAACATTTGATAATTTAGTTTATGGTTTGGAGACAAGTTTTGTACCGGTATCTGATACTTATATGCCTGATACATGGTACGCTAGGGTGTATCAGGTACCAATAGGGATGGCAGTGGACCGAGCGGGGACAGGGGACAAGGTCTCCACCCCCGCCCCGTTTCAAAATCCGAACCTCCATCCCCGTACAGGGATGGATTTTAACCTTCACCCCCGCCTCCATCCTCGTTTCATGTCGTACATCCCTGGTTCAAACGGGCGCGAGGCGGGGCCCCGTTTCCCCTTAGTTTATGGTCATCCCTTAAAGGATTGGGGATAAGGTGGGGCAGGGCTAGGCGGGGATTGGGATGGGAACGGAGCGGGTGGGGGAAAGCGTAAGTCCATCCCCACACAGGGATAGATTTTAACCTTCATCCCCGCCTCCGTCCCCGTTTCATGCCCTTCATCCCCGGCCCAAACAGGGTGAGGTGGGGCGGAGCCCCGTTGTCTCCCGGTCCACTACCATCCCTAGGTACCAATGAAACTATGATGCAAATGGTTCATATTTCAAATTGGTCAAATCGGATCTAGAATTGCCAAAATTTGCAAAAGCTATGTCTTGAATCCGACCCATTTGCAACCTACTTTCCTCTTTTGGGGATGTTTTTATCCTTGAGTTTGATTTATCCTTTTACTAAATACTATCACATTTGCTAATGTCCTAACTTTTTCATGAGAATGTTCTCACACATTTGCAAATGTCCACTTGCATGGGCTCCTTATGTGATTTTAATAAAAGGAGGTTTGCACATTTGGGGGACATTCGCAAACATGATTTGCAAAGTTTGTACTATATTTGCGGGCCTCTTTTTTAACTAAATACTCTCACATTTGCAAATGTCCTACATTTGCATGTGAATGTTCTCAAACATGATTTTTTATTTAGTAAAGGGAGGTTCACACAGTTTTGGGACATTCGCGAAAATGATTTGTGAGCATCATGCTATATTTGCTAAAAGGCAAAAATATCCTAAAGAGGTCAAGAATCAAAATTTTGGATATAGAGAGGATTTCGGCAAATTAAGGGGCATTTCGAAGAACACATCATTTTACAAGGACAATGACATCATTTTTTCGTTATAAATATCTATACCAAACTCAAGTTTCGATTGAGATCCACAAATTTTCAATATAAAAAAAATTAAAAAATCCTGATTCAAGGTGATTCAATGCTAGTAAACTGACAAGTCACAAGAATGTGAAAAAACAACATGAGAAAGGCAATGTGGAAAGGTAATTCGATGTTGGTGATCCGACTAGTCACAGGAATGTTGGAAACTAAGCATGAGAAATTGGTCCCTCGTGTTGACATTGTCTCAAAAATGATAAAAAGTTTGAATCATGTGAATTTTCTTACATTGAAAGAGACAACAATCAATTTGTTGATAGTCTGGCGAACCATGCTTTCATTGCCAAAATAGAGCAAGGGCAAGATCAAACATCATTCTCTATCAAGAGATTAGAAAAACCAGTCTATAATGAGAAAGTAAATTCGGAAGAGATTGAATACCAAGCTCCAAAAGATGAAAAACCTTGGTTCCATGACATCAAAAACTTTGTAGAGAGAGAAGCTTTTTCTAAGAATGCCCACTCTAGGGATAAGAAAGTCATTAGAAGATTAGCCCAGAGATTCTATCTTCTCGATGGTGTCGTGTACAAGAAGGGTTATAGTAAAGAACTTTTTAGGTGTTTGGATGAGGAAGAATCCCAAAAAGTCCTAGAAGAATTCCATGGTGGCCTTTGTGGAAGGCACATTAGTGTCTAAATTATGGTCAAAAAGATCTTAAGGCTAGGATAATATTGGTCGACCATTAGCCGTGACTGCTAATCTCATGTCAGAAAATGCAGAAAGTGTCAATAGCATGGTAATGTCATTCATGCACCCTCATCTTGTCGAATCTAAGCATGGTTTTTTCTTATGAAAAACTTATTCAAACCCAAATCTAGATTCAAACCCAAATCTGGATTCGATACCCGCATCACTTAGTTGGATCTAGGTTTGGACCTACCCATTTTAGTGGGAATCCGACCCGTTGACACCCCTACTGCTGATATTAAGAGTTGTGTCACTTCTTACTGAAGCTTTAATCCATTGGTTGGTTGGGTAAACACAAAACTGAACTTGATTGACAGCCAAAGCCTATCGTGGAATGATAGTTTGATAACTATTCAGAATTGTTGAAGCATGTAATTAAGGTTAAGATGTCTTTTTACGTTTTCTAATGACAATCTTAATTGGTGGCCTATAGTTAGCTGATAATTACACAGATGGCCAAGACATATCCAGTATAAATTTTAGTAAGCCCCAAATTTTAAAAATGGAGACCAATATGCTGGATGGATCTATCTCTTGCACATTACCTTAGACTAGCTGTTAATGCGTTGGGTCTGTTAGACCTATTTATTCAAGAATGGACCCAATTGTAATGGTTCTCTCTGAATCCAACTCAAGTAATCAGTAGGTCGGGTTTTAGCTATAAATTTTTGGATATCCAAATAACTAGCCTAATTTGGCTTTTTTTATATATTCTGAGATTATATATATATATATATATATATATATATATATATATATATATATATATATATATATATATATATATATATATATATATATGTGTGTGTGTGTGTGTGTGTGTGTGTGTGTGTGTGGTTTGGGCTTCTATTTCCTTGATAGTACCTGACCCATTGACAACCCTGCCTTGATCCTCAATATCAAGATGTCTCGTTATGTATTTCTCTTTTTTTTTATAAAGAAGGTGCAATTCAGTATTTCCTAATAAATGAACTTGGTTGTGTCCATGTCCCTCAAATTCAAATACTTCAAATACATTAAAGAGATTGGAGCATGGGCGTCACACCAAATCTTAGCTATTCAAAAAATAAATTTCAAAGATCAGAGATTCATTGTTTGGCAAAAATCATGCTTATTTGATTGTTGTTAAATCAGGATCCATTAAGTTTGTGAGCCATCCAAATGCATCATCGTTTTGGATTATATTGGAACAAATCATACTTATAACACAGGTCCAATTGGGGAGCCTAGATTCAAATCATTATCCAATCTTGATCTCATCAAACGAGTTTTCCCCTTCTTAAGACTGGGCATGGAAAGTATTAAAAAAAATAACAAAACTAATTTTTTAGCTTTACACTAAATTAGTTCTACCAATATTGTTTGCCACAACTCACCAAAGAACATATGATGAGTGATGTATTAGCATGGCCAAGCTAATAAATATTTAGGTAATGGGTAGGTTCCTTAATCAATATCTAATAATAAAACATATTTTCCCTTAGGTGTCATAATTAAATATAAGCAAATATATTCTTCAACCATTGGAAATTAGCTACCTTTCTCTTGGCTGCCCAATGTCTAAATGTCTTCTTATCCTTCTTTCGTCAGTTTTTGTCCGCTTCTAAAAGCCACCATTCCATCCATCTCTTTCTTTTTGCTTATATATATATATATATATATATATATATATATATATATATATATATATATATATATATATATATATATATATATATATATATATATATATAGAGAGAGAGAGAGAGAGAGAGAGAGAGAGAGAGAGAGAGAGAGAGATAGATAGATAGATATATAGAGAGAGAGTATTATTAAAAACACGAGAACAATGAATCTCCTATCTTTGAAAAATGGAGATTTGAAATTTAATTTTTGAACAGCTAAGATTTATTACACATAAATGTTGTATTAAAAACACAAGAGTATTGTTTATTGGACATAAATGAGGTAATAAACAAGGGAAAAAGACACGAGTGCTTGTCCAGTTAAAACATAGCATGAGAAATGTATTAAAATGGTTGTAACTTAACCATTTTAAAGCAGTGAAGCTGTCCTCGGAGATAAATCGTTTAAATCGACCATATAAAGAAATACCAATGTTGAATGGTCGATTTTGAATGGGCGTGAAAGCATTCGTTGTTTCTCAAAATAACTTGATTTTGCTTTGTTCTTTAAAAAAAAAAAACTCGATTTTGCTTTAAAGATTTTAACTATTGTTTGCTGCACTACAGTTTGAATTCTCTACGACCTGATTGTCTGTATCCTTTGGTGAGTTTTTAATGGAATGTCTTTTTATAATCTCTCAAAAACAAAATTGAAAATGGCATACGAAAGAGACCCGCGATTCTCTTTAAAGTTGAAAATTGAAGGATTCTTTCATGTTATGTATTCTGTCCAAGTCACTGCAGAGCAAAGGGTTCCACAGATTCATCCAGTCAAAGTGGTGCCTTTTGTTTTTGCAGAAAAAGTTTTGTATGTAATGTTGTGACCAACAAGGTTGTTAAATGCGATGAGGCGAAGCGAGGCGTTGAGCCTGCGCTTCGCCTCTGAGGCGTACGCCTCTCACAACTGGAATGGAAGTGAAGCGGTGGGAGGGGAGGCAGTAAGAGAAGGACCACCCGCCCATCTGGTACGGAAGCGAGGGATATGCCGGTCGTCCGGTGGTCGGAGAAGACTGAGCAGCAGCTGCAGCACAGCAACTCCGGTGGTCGGTGGTCACAACTGGTCGGAGGTTGATGAGGGGCGCATCACAGCAACGCCTCAGTACCTTGAGCGTGCGCCTCGCCTCTGAGGCGTACGCTTCAGGTACTGAGGCGTACGCCTCTCACAACACTGGTGACCAATGTTGTCAGTATCGGAATCGGACCTGTATCTTTTGACCAACGATTCAGGTGTATCGGCCTGTACCTATACTCAAGTGTATATGGCTAAAAAATAATTAAAAAATATTACATGTCAATCAGAATGTGACATGTGTTAAAATTATTAAAATAATTTTTAAAAAATAATTTTAAACTATTTTTTACATTTATTTAAAAAATAGTCGATTCAGGTCAGTATCGTATCGATTTCTTGGTGATACGTGATTTGGGGTTGGGTTTAGGTCTTATGAGACCCGATTCTGAACCCTGTCTAAAAGTAAAACCCATACACGGCCCAGTCTAATTTGGGTTCAGCTAAAAACTGTGGACCCATATGAGTTAATGGGTTTGGGTATACATTGGGTCGGGTATAATAGAGTCAGGTCTTTAGAAGACATATTTTGATTTGAGTCGGGTTCGAGTCTAAGTATGGCTGAAAAAAGTAAACCCATATAGGTTAATGGGTTCGGGTTTTAGTTCAGGTAACAAAATATGAGCTTAATAACTATTCTAAACAATGTCAAAATCTGAATATAAAAAGAATATATCTGCGGCAACCAAACATTTTTAATTGAAACAAAAAAACCAATGATATATCATATTCAAAATGTATCAAAGTTTAGTAACATCTTTAAATTTTTAATTAAATATATAATATTGATAGTGTATGGAGCAGGTTCGAGTACGGGTCAGGTATATAGTCGGGTTGGGTACGGTTCGGGTTCAAGTGTGTAGTCACGTCAGGTTTGGGTCGGTTCTGTTTTAAAATATGGAGAACCATTTGGTTCTGTGTACATAATTGGGTCGGGTTCGGGTCTTTATTTACAATACCCAAGACCCGACCCATTTTCACTATGGGTCTTTATTTTGAACCCGACCCAAACTCATATGTCTACCAATATCAGTTCGGGTCGGGTATAATCAGTTTGGGACATCAGGTTAGATCGGGTATATCCGACCAACTTACACCCCTACACTTGGGGTCCATCCCCCCGGTCTCTTGGGGAGTACACCCAGCTTCGACCTTGCGGCAAAGGACACCACCAGTGGGTTTCAAATTTGTGACGTCTAGTCTACTTTCCTGAGAAACATGTTGTCCCGTGTTTGAAGTTGAAGAGAACATTCCTTTGACAACAACCCAAGTTAGTCTAATCGTGTTCTATCCTAAAAAAAAAATTGACAAGAATTAGGCTAGTAGATTTAAATGCTCATAATGCATCAAGTAAGCCAAACTCAGCCTGAGGATGATTGAATAAATGGGCTAAACTCAAATCTGGGACAAAACAGTGTAGTCTAAAACAGAGGAACATATCAACTTATGTGATACTTAGGCCAAGCGCAAATCCAGCCTGCTAGGGAAGTATTGCCAGACTGCTGGGCAGCATAATAAGATTTCAAAAAATAAAAAATAAAAAACTTCAACTACTAAAAAAAGCCATTCTCAGCAGCAAACCTCATCCCATGTCTCACAAGCTTGCAGTCCAGTTCACCCACTTTCAGGTGAGCAGTAGAGATGGTGAATGGAAACCAAGCACATCTAACCACAAATAAGGTTCTCAAATCATTATTTGACATCAAGCAGCAGAGTTTTGCATTTGAATGCCATGTTGGCGATTTCTGTAAAACAAAACACAGAAAGCATACTTTTATTCGCCATGGTTTGCAGCTGTGTTTAGGAAACTGTGTAGGGAACTCGGCGTTCTCCTCAACCGGACGACGCCCACGATGAGTCCAAGCCAAAAAGTTGTCAGTAAGCAGGACCCTGAACCCAATGGTGATTTACGTAGGCTAAGGCTATGCAAGGGCTTTTCATCATCCATTGCAGTCTGCTTTCTCTTTATATAGTGGAGGAAGGGGAGGTTGTACAGTGAATGTGGACACTCTAGATTCACGTAACCTTCCTTCATGGCATTAACTGCCCTCCATCCACCATTATGCCCACTACTCCTTTTAATGTCAAAATGGGTCACCCAATGGGTTGGACCCGATCTAAATATCCAACATTCTCTTACTTGACCCATTGACACTAAAAGTGCACTAAATCGAGGTTTATACCGTTATCTCGATTTAATTCTTCATGTGGGTTCGCATGCTACCCATTATCATAAGGATTAATCAAATGAGTCATAGAGATGAGCATTCCTTTATGAAATGTCATATTCTCATGTACTACATTACAATTCATCTTCAGTGCTTAAGCATGTTGAAATTAATAGGTTGGTCTCTTATCTATTTTATTGGTCTTTTAATATTGTTATTCTGCTATTCTCTCTAACCCATATGAGAGATCCTTTATACAAAATCAACAATATACAAAGTCATAGAGAATCAAATTCATATATACAAATGTGATCATTTAATGTATTGTCATACATCAGAATGAATAAAAAAAAAAACCATCCCCTTTACATATTGGGAATACAATCCCAGTGCTAGCCCTTTAGTAAGGGGATCTGCAGTCATTTTCTTCGTCCTAATTGTATCAATACATACCAAATGATTCTCAATCATTTCTTTAACAACAAAATATTTTAACTCCATGTGTCGACACGATGTTGAGCTCTTGTTGTTATTTGAAAAGAACACGACTGCTTCATTATCACAAAAGATCTTTAGTGGTCTCTCAATAGAGTCCACAATACCAAGACCTATAATGAAGTTTCTTATCCAAATGGCCTGTGACGAAGTCTCGTATAGAGCAATAAATTCTGCCTCC
Organism: Nuphar pumila; assembly: GCF_984573655.1. Classification (NCBI taxonomy): domain Eukaryota; kingdom Viridiplantae; phylum Streptophyta; class Magnoliopsida; order Nymphaeales; family Nymphaeaceae; genus Nuphar; species Nuphar pumila. The sequence goes on along the minus strand of NC_143252.1, from coordinate 26,036,177 downwards.
ATGGTATAAGAAACAGTGGTAGATTGCTTTCCACTTCTCCATGAGACATCACTCGCTAGTAGAAAAATGTATCCAGTAGTGGATTTTCTACTGTCAATACACCCACCTAAGTTCGCATCAGAGTATCCAACGACCTCTAGGTAGTCAGCTTTTTTGTAGCTCAACATATAGTCTTTTGTTCCTTGTAAATAGCACATGACCTTCTTCGCTGCCTTCTAGTGTGCAATGCCTGGATTTGACTGATATCTACCAAGCATTCCCACAACAAATGCTATATCAGGTCGAGTGCAAATCTGTGCATACTGCAAACTTTCAACTGCTGAAACATATGGAATAGCATTCATCTAAGCCTTCACAATATCATCCTGAAGACAGTCCTTTAAACTCAATTTATCCCCTTTCACTATAGGTGCTGAACCAGGAGAACAATTCTCCATCCCATATCTTTTAAGAACCTTAATGATATAGGATTTCTGACAGAGCCCAAGGACACCCTTAGTTCTGTTGCGATGGATCTCGATTCCAAGGACATAAGTGGCCTCACCCATGTCCTTCATATCGAAATGAGAAGAAAGAAAATTTTTTGTTTCATGTAATAGACTCAAATCATTAGTTGCAAGAAGAATATCGTCAACATATAAAACCAAAATTATGAACTTACTCCCACATGACTTAATGTAAATACACTGATCAACAATGTTTTCAGTGAATCTAAAGTTTATAATTACCTGATTGAACTTCTTGTACCACTGGTGGGAGGCCTGTTTAAGTCCATAAATTGAGTTATTCAATTTGCAAACTAAGTTATTTGAGTCATCTATATTGAAACTAGGAGGTTGTTGCATGTATACCTACTCATCCAGATCCCCATTAAGGAAGGCAGTTTTCGCATCCATCTGATGTAGCTCTAAATCAAAATGAGCTATGATGGCCATGATTATCCTCAATTATTCCTTAGTTGAGACAGGATAAAAAGTTTCATTATAATCAATGCCCTCTATCTGTGTGAAACCTTTTGCAACAAGCCTAGCCTTGTACCTCTTTACATGACCTTTAGAGTCTGTTTTGGTCTTATAAGCCCATTTACAACCAACAGGTCTAACTCCATCAGGTCGAGGTACAAGATCCAACACTTGGTTTTTTGTCATAGAGTCAAGCTCTTCTTTCTTGGCATTGATCCAATGTGTTAATCTTTCACTTTTAATGACTTTTGCAAATGTGAAGGGATCTTCATCAATGTCTATAAAATCATTTGACTCTTGTAAATACACTATATAGTCCAGATGGATATCTGATTTTCTAATTCTGGTGGACCTCCATACAGGTGCTACAGGTGATTCAAAATGAGCCTCTATATCTTGTTGTTGTTGTATATCCTCATCAACAACCAGATCTAGTTGGGATTGATGTTCATTGACAGGACTTTCTCTTATATTACCTGAAGGGATAATGAGAAAAAAAATTAGGTCTTTATCCTTAGCAGATGTGAAACTTGAATCTTGCATTTCCTCAAAATCAATATTTTAAGACGCATTTATCCTAGTAGAATCATTTTCAAGAAATCTTGTTTTATCTGTTTCTACTATCTGTGGTGTATGAGATGGACAATAAAACCTAAAACCTTTTGACCTTTGTGGATAACCAATGAAGAAACCACTAGTTGTCCTAGGATCAAAAGCTTTTATATGTGGGTTAAACAATTTAGCTTCTGTTGGACATCTTCATACGCGCATATATGACAAAGAAGGTTTTCTACTTGTCCATAACTCGTAAGGAGTCTTTTGAACAACCTTCGTAGGAACCTTATTCAAAATATGCATTGTTGTCCTAAGAGCTTCACCCCACAAGGTCAATGGATGGTTTGAGTGATTCAATATCGCTTGAACCATTTCTTTAAGCGTACGGTTTCTCCTTTCAGCTACACCATTCTGATAAGCACTACCAGGCATAGTATATTGAGGTACAATCCCTTCCTCTTTTAGAAACTACGCTAATGGACCTTCCTTTTGTCCCATCTCAGTAAAGCGACCAAACCATTTGCCACCTCTATCAGATCTGACAACCTTAATAACTTCACTGGTTTATTTTTCAACTTCTTTCTTGAAGTCCTTAAAAACCTGAAAGACCTCTGATTTTTCAGATAATAAGTAGAGATACATATACCGTGAGTAATCGTCTATAAAGGTGACAAAATACTTTTCACTCGTATAACACGGTGAAAAAGGGTCACACATATCTGTATGCACTATCTTCAACCTTTCATTGATGCGTTTGGCATCTTTCTTATACGTGTTAGATTGCTTAACCTTTATGCAGTCAACACATGACTCTATATTCGTAAAATCAAGGGATCCAAGGATTCCCTCTTTCATGAGTCTTTGGACTCTCTCTTTCGAGATATGTTCTAACCTCTGATGCCAAAGCAAATATGATTGATCATCCTTTAGGCCATGTTTATTGTCAATCATTGTGTTCTCAATGGAGTGAGATTCCTGAATTTAGAATTTGGTTCTTAATCAATACAAACCATCACACATATATGCAGAACCTATATTCATTGAATTTTTCATAATAATAAGCTTGGAATTTTCAAATTTAAATACAAAGCCAAACTTATCAAGTTTTGAAATTGAAATCAAGTTCCGACTATAGGAGGAAACATAGAATGTATCAACCAAATCCAATATAAATTCTGACTCTAACACAATTTTGCAGGTCCCAACATTCTTGACATAAGAACACATCTTATTTCATGCTTTGTTGGTTCCCTCTTATTCAGAAATGCCTGAAAAGAATTGGTAATGTGTATCGTGGCACCAGAATCAATCTACTAACTATGCAATGGAACATGAATTAAATTGCATTCATGAGAAACGAATGACTTATTACCTTTATTTTTGAGTCACTTCTTGTACGTCAAACAGTTCACCTTCTTATGCCCCTTCTTCTTGCAGAAAAAATACTTTATAGAAGAGCCTCCTGACTGGGATTTAGTTTTCGCCTGAGAGTTTGAACTCTCCCCAGTGGCTTTCTTCTGATTCTTCTTTTTTAAGGAGTTGTTCTTTGGCCTCGTCCTCTGTTTATTCTTATGAGAGGCCATATGTGCACTTTGCATCCTCTCACCCTTCAATCTTTCATCTTCTTCAACACACTTGGTCAAAAGGTCATTAAAAGACCACTCATCATTATATGTGTTGTAGGAGATTTTGAAGGGTTCATACTCAGTAAGTAAAGAGGTTAAGATCAGATGAACCAATGAGTCAGAGATGGCAAACTTCATGTCATTCAATTGAGTCACAATATTTCTTATTTCCAAAATGTGTTGGCGGATGTGACTGTCAGCAACATATTTCATAGACACCAATTTGAACATGAGCGTGTTGGCCCTTGCCTTATTAGAAGTGACGAATTGAACCTTAATGGCGTCCATAAATTCCTTCATTGTCCTGTAGTGAGGAATGACGCCTCAAATATTCTTAGCCACCCGAGATTGCAAAAGCAACAGGCTAAGTCTGTTTGAGCACTCCCACTTCTCAGAAGCAGCCTTCTGATTGGTTGTACTCTACTCTATAAGAGCGGGAGGTTCATCAATTCTAAGGGCTAGATCTAAATCCATATAGCCCAAAGTGAATAACATAATTTCTTTATAATCTGAAAAGTTAGATCCGTCTAAAAGGAGGATATTACTAGAACCGTCGATAAGAAAATACCTAATAAAACAAGGAACAAAAATGGAAAGACATCACTATTATTGCTCAGACGAGACTCATGTTGAAAAGGTAAAAGTGAGACCATTTATTTTCACATTTTCTGAGACAAGCATAGTTGAGTCATTATCGTTCCACTTTGGTGGAAACGACAATACTCATAGTTGTTCCGTCTCTTCAATTCTCAAGGGATTGACTTAAGTTGGTGAAACTAGCAGATCATATATCCAGAGGCAATTCAGCACTGTACCTTTGGGTACGAACATGCTTCATGTGCTGGAATACACATCTACTATCACACCCTATGTAAATTTGGAACACAATGACATACCTTTGAGTAGAATCGATGTTTTATAAATTCACACACAATCATAATAATGAATCTTAATACGGTCCAAAAAATCCTTAATCAACATGACTCATATCACTTTGGAGATTACATGAATCGGTCAATCAAGATCTTTTATCGAAAACCTATTCGTATTATAGAGCATACCTATGCACACATTTTAATGCATGTATATTCATAACATAATACAAGTTCATGCTTTAACTAATATATATAAACTAACTGTCATGAATTTAGTTACAATTCATGCTTAAAACCATCATGCACAACTTAACCAACACAAAATACATGAATTTACATGCATAAGTCATGCATTATTTAAAATAAATACTTTATAAAGCATGAAAAATAACAAAAGCATGCTCATATGGGTAAAACCCAAAGTCCTTTAATAGGAACCAGTCTAAAAATACTCTGAACCGGTCTAAAACGGTCCTGAATCGGTCATCTAAGGGTCTGAACCAGTTCTGAACCTTATGAACTGATACCAAATATGAACAAAAGTTCATAAAACCCTATAACTGTATGCCAAAATCCCTGTATCTTCATAGATTCTTGAAAACAGAATCTTAGCATCTCAGAACCAGTGAAAAACTGGAAGGAATCGATCAAAAATGGCTCTGAACCGGTTCTGAAAGGGGACAGATCAGGTTCTTGATCCATTAGATTTAAGTACAACATTGATGTCTTGTCAATCCATGATCTTAAGAAGATAAATGAAGATAAATGATGAAGATTCTCAAGAGTTTATTAATCGAACGTCAATTTATCACAGGATAAAATACTAGATGCATGAGTCTTATGTACTAACCATCATTATGAACAATTTTGGCAAACCTCTAAAGGGGCTTTTAGCCACTCAAAACCATGAAACATTTATAGATCTAAGCGATGCCGCCACATGGATAGAGTCCAATTTAAAAAGAGGCATATGATGTGATCTTGTCTGATATTGGATTTGATAAGGATGTATTTGTTCGTCTACTGTAATATGACTATCATCAAGAAAAAAATCAAATTTATTTTTATGCAGTATGGAAGATACTTCTCTATATTCAATAATAATATCATTAACAATATTCAAAAAATCTATATGTTTTGATATGTTTAACATAACCAATGAATGTACATTTGAATGTTCTACGCCTAACTTTTTTTTTTAATTTTAATATATGCTAAGCAACTGCAAATACAAAATAACTTAGATTAAGTTTTTTACCAAACCATAATTCATAAAATGATTGATCGGATTTAGAGTAGGAAACTCAGTTTAGAATATAACAAGCTGTGAACAGAGCCTTTCTTTACAAGTTGAGATGTAGGCCCGTATTAAGAAGTATAACATTCATCTTTTTATAAGTATTTTTTTTTTCTACCCCATGTTTAAGGAGTGAAAGTCTAATGAATAATATAATTGTCTACAAGAAATTTGTCAAATTCTTCACCTAAGTATTCACCTCTTCTATCTATTCTTAAATAAACAATTTTAGTTTTAAATCTATTTTGTACCTAAAAAAAATAAAATGAACACATAAATCAGTTTAAGCATTTTATAATATTTTTTTGCACTAAAAAATAAAAGTTTAGTTAGCTTTGTGTGTAAATGCATGTCTCACATTTATGAAATGGGTTTTAGTGGCGCACTTCTTTCACTCTGTTAGTAAAACAAGTGATTTACTGGTTTTACTAATGTTTCACCGGCGCAACTGTAAATTGCGCCAATTTAAGGAGCAGCGCAGCTAACATGTACTCTTATAAAAATGAACTTTTTCTGGCACAGCTCACACTTGGGCTACAAATAAAAAGAAGTTTCGCCGAGTTTCATTGGTGCATTGCATCAGTCCTTTAATCGTTGACGCTGTTTAGGGTTGCGTCAGTGAAGGCCATAATTTTTTATTTCCCTTCCTCTCCTGTTTTGCTCTTTTCTAGTTTTTCCCCTTTCCTCTCTCTCATGCCCTCCCCCCCTTCCCAAAACCCTAACCAGTTTGGGGTTGTGCCATTTTTTTCTCTCCCTCAAAAGGAATACGTAGGCGCAAACAATCGGTTGTTGGTGATCAGAGGTGCTTTCTTCTTCTTCTTCTTCTTCTTCTTCTTCTTCTTCTTCTTCTTCTTCTTCTTCTTCTTCTTGATGATTCCTGTGGATAGATTTTTTGCACAGCGGTAAAAATCGGAGGTGACTGTGCTCAATCGATTGTCGGCGGTAGAAATCGGAGGTACTCTCGGCGGTAGAAAGGAAGAAGGAGGAGGAGAAGTTGCAGTGTAGAAGAGTCTGTCCGCTCTGTGGATAACGGTCGGGGAGGGGGGGGTTGTTCTATGTGTGCTTCTTTCGCGTTTCCACGGTTTCATTCGATGATCGACTGTTGAATCTTTTGCTCTGTGTGCACTTCATGTCTCCGCGGTTTCATCCGGAGATCAACTGTTGAATCTTTCTCTCTTTGTACACTTCTTTTGTCTTTCCTCAGTTTCATTCGGTGATCGACTGTTGCATCTTTTGGTCTATGTGCATTTTTTTCCTGTCTCTACGGTTTCTGCGTGATTCGTGAGCTCTCAATCCGATCATTTGGAGGAGTAGAAATTAGGAGTTGGGAATTGCGATGGATGCTCTTGCCTTTCCTGTAGAACAGGTAGGAAGACGAGAATGGATTGGAAGCTTAATCATTGTCCTCAATGTCGTTATTGCTAATACCGATCTACTGTCTTGCAAATGAATACTTCTGCTTTCTTCCTAAGTCGCAGAATTCTAGTATTGATTGTTTGGAATATATTTTAAAGAGAGGAAGAAAGTTTGCTTCGCTTATCGGCTTCTCCATTTTACTCAGTTTAGGATGCTCCTGTTTGAAATCAGATAGTTGTTTTCTTACTAGACTCGACTGACAATATGCGACGGGCGGGATGGAACTGAAACTTCGAATGGGGATGTTTTAATTTTCCCTGAGATGATCCAATACAGGTTAATGACATGAGCTAGACCTTTCTATGTATTTTTCTTTATTTCCTGTCTCAGTCTTCCTGTTCAGTAAAAACTTCTCTGGAGCTCTGCTTCATTGACATATTGCTAGCTAGTCATAAGTCAAAGTACCTGCTCAGCAGAGTAGATCCGTGGAATAACATGATCGCTTTGTTTTGGTCATTTTTTCCCTGTTACTGCTTGCTGATATGGCAAAAAAGGATGCCATACAAGCTTCTGTAACGCTAGTGGTTCTGGTTATGTTGATTTAATAGATGTCATGCATAACAAAAAAATTGCAGGGGCTTGACTCATTTTGATGTGGATTCTTTTGTTGAAGATGTGCTTGTGAAAGATACCGACTGGATCTCTGGAACCCCTGAAGGTCAAATTTCTGTTAGTCCATGTTCACACATTGGTGGGCATAAGTATGCTGGGAATGTGATCATTTTTGGAGCAAGCATGGGAGGAGCAGTCACTGGTCATTGGTATGATCTGTAGTTTTTAGCTTTCATTAATGTGCTAGACAACTTTGACCCAATGCTGAGATGGTTTCTGCTCAAGCCTGTATCTTTTCTTTTTATCCATCTTTTTGATGAAATTCACCTTCTCTTTATCCTGCCGGGGATTTTGTAACATTTGTTAGCTACATGATAATTCATCCTCTTCTGTTGCTATCTAGATTCTTCGAATCTAAAGACCACTTCTATAGGCCTGCAGTAACCTATTTCCTGCTACTCCTAAGAATGTGACCTATCTAAAGGTGAAATCTCTCGAAGAATTTGGAGTATGATTAGAATTTCCATAGCTTCATCACCATTTCAGTACAACTTGAATATACTAAATCTTACCTTACATTGATGTTGTTAAGTTTGGATTCACAAGCTTTGTCTTTCTACACAAGATAATTTGTGACATCATCCTTGACCTTATTGCTAGAAATATTGTCCTCATATGCACCATATGGTATTTGACTTTTGGTAGTCAATTAGTCGCAAAATGTTATTAAATGAAATAGCTTTGCTGTAAAATTCTGTTTCTCAAATGTTCAACTTTTTACTACATATTCTATGATAGATACTTTATTTTCTGTGATTCATGCAATAAAAATGATAATGCAGGTGCACGCTATTGTGTTGTCATTGGTGACCTCAATGGGTGGTCACCAACAGAGAACTTTGCTGGTGAGGGACACTTGGGCCGTGATGATTATGGGTACTGACTAGTAATTTTAGAAGATAAGCTTAGGAATGGAGAGACAAGTGAAGAATTCTATTTCCGGGAGTACAATTATGTAGATGACTATGACAAAGGCGACAATGGTGTTGATGAATTGATGAAAAGAATAGATGATGAATACTGGGAGCCTGGAGAGGATCGCTTTATTACGGCTCCTTTTGAAGCTGCATCCAAGCTATATGAACAAATATTTGGTCCTAATGGTCCTGAAAGAGAGGAAGATGGGAATGTCATGGTAGTTATACATTCTTTAATTTTTTTGTTTGCTTTTTTACTTTCTTGTCTTCATAGATATTTTTCATAGAAAAGCACGATAGTTATACAACTGCATAGTTCATATGAACTGTTTCTCAAATTCAATGAAGTGAAACATGAGAATGTCATGTATGACTGCCCTTTTTTCTATATTACTTTTCTAGAAGAGAAATCATGTGGATTTGTGCTGCCCTTATCATTTGTACATCTCTTCCCTTTGAACACCAGAAAATTTTCTGTTTTAGTGCCTTTGAGTATCAGAATATTTTTAGGGTTCTCCATAGGTCAGACCTGAGCCATATCTGAGTATCAGAAATTGTATGATTTTTGTTTTTTTTTGTTATTAAAGGCCTTTACTAGTTCACTTATTTAGTGCACCAGTAAAATTTTCACTGGCAGTGAAAACCGTTTCACTAGCCGTATAAAATTTCTTACTAGAGCAAAATTTGCGCCAGTAAAACAGCTTTTCACTGGCGAATGTAAATTGTGCCAATTAATGCATTTCCGGTGAGACCTTTACTGACACAAATCGTGCACCAGTAAAACCAGTTTTTCTTGTAGTGCATGTTTCATTTCAATGTCATGAAAGCAATTTAAAATTATTCATATTATGAATGCTACGATAATTAATGTATTGTATTCGTGATTGCCAAAGATCATAGGAGTCATGTAAACAGAAAAAATAGATTCATTAATTCTCATCTTGAACATACCACTATTGGCAAAAATTTTGCCTATAAAGAGTTTTCGTTTAGTCATAATTACAAACCCAAACTCCCCCGTTACTTTATATGACTTGAATATTCAAGTTCATGTTGTTTGCCACATTCATAGTGTTTTCATTGTACATATATCAGTCCGTATTAGTAGGCACTATGAAGGTTTCAGATATTACATAAACAAGTTTTTCTTCTGGCTCATTTGGCTTAGGACTAGCCTTCTTCTGATCTCAACATTCTCTTGCATAGTGGCCTTTCTTGCCACATGATGTAAGTTTTATGAAATGATATTTTAAAAAGATATTTTTGATAAAAACGTTTGTAAAAACCAGGCACCAAATAATAAAAATTGGCTCACGCTAAGGTGAGATCCGAGTCAAACTCAGGGAATGGGAAAAGAAACTTTGTATTCCACAGAATGACAAGCTTTATTACCTTTAAAAATAAATATGTAAAAGTAGATAGCTATTACAATGAATTACCCTCTTGCAGAGGGCTTAAAAAGAATAATAAATGGCCTTATTACAAACCCAAATTAATGAAATAAATAATCCCAATCTAAAAAAAAAGTCTTCAGTTGCTTGAACTTTAATCCCTTTGATATTCATTACTTTCCTTTTGACCAGCAGGCTTATAAGAGTTACTAATATTTTATTTTGAGGGCTCTTCTGAGGGCTCGAAAGGCCTTTTCAGAAAACCTTTTAAGGGCCTACTGCATGTCCAACTACTTCCTTGCAGAACAAAAACACAAAAAAAAAAAAACAATGAAGAACTAGACAAAAATTCAATGTTAGTTTGATAAAAAATAATGAAAATAAAAATCTAACTAACTAATCTAACAACCCATAACAAACTAACTAACATGTAACAAACTAAATAACAAACACAATAACAAACTAACTCACTAAATGACAATAAAGAAATTAACTAACTATCTTATAACAATAAAGAATAGAACAAATATAACAAACTAATAACAAATTGTGAAACTGTTTAACAAACTAACTCATTTGATAACTACTATGCAACTAACTATGAAACAATTTAACTACTAAAAAGAAACTAACAAACCATGTGACATGTAATAAACTACAACTTACAACTTCTAAAAAACTATCATGAATCTAATTAACAAAACTACTAATTAAAGTTATAAACTAAATGACTCTAACCTAATCTATGAAACTAAAAAAAATGACTAGACCTAATCTAAACAATCTAAACATTAATTTACAATGCTAACTGATGCTGAATTATTATCTCACTAAGTGATAAGCCCCAAAAAAAAATTGTCATAAATCGAGTATACTAATTAAGCATACCATCACAAATCTAAAGCAAAGATGGTTAAATGAACATAGAATTAAGAGACCTAGTCTATTGAAATTCAAATCAATTAACTATTGTTAACTATGCAACGCAGTCTCTGCTCTAAATATGCAGACTATGGATAGCCAATGTAAATCATGTTGGTTTGCGTGACTGACAATGATCCAGAACATTGAACCGAGCCTGCGGTTCATACACAAAATGCTAAAAAAAATTAACTATATTTGCACGCCAAGAAACAACTAATGAATCTGCGATAACCAGTCGATATATACTGCAAACACTAGACAAGTCCGGCTAGTAGGCAGTGACACTATGTCAGTCGTGTATCGTACAGTCTATCGTGATAGCCAACCAAGATCTGGGTGACGCCGACCCGCATACACCAGTGATATACCGATCAAGATCACTATTTGCTGAATTATGTTTCCTAGACTGCCTAGATTGAATTTTGGCAGATCAAATAATTCCAGGTTTGATAGAAAGCATTAACCTACCATTTAATGTCTGGTCCAAGGATCACGTTCCTTTCTTGGGCATTTTGTGAAATCAAACAAGCCTGTGTGATCACACTATTCACGCAGATTTGTTTGCAGCCTGGTAATAAGAATATGATGAAACTTCTACGAACACTAACTAAATTAAAACGAGAACTACTATCCAATGCTAGGAAAAAGTCTCTAATATGTAAAAATAAATAATGAAATCAAATGAAGCTAACTGGATCAATAATGCTGAAAAGAACTATAATGCATGCACTAACTTAAAACTAATTACCGAGATGGGGGAGAAGAAATGTACCTCACGGTGCGTTCCCTATGGAAGGGTTGAGAAAAAGAAGCAATTTTTCCTCTGAGTTGTACGTGCCTCTGTTGATGGGGGTAAGAAGAACCAGCGCCAGAAGAGATTAGAAGCAAAAAGAGAAAGGGAGAGAAAGGAAGAACCGATTGGGAATGAAAAGGAGGAAGAGAGGAGGGCATGCTTTCTCAAGAGGGAGACACCCCTCTCTACTGAAAAAGATGTTTTTATACTAAAAAAATTAGGTCACACGATTTTTTCAGAAGAGGTCTAATTAATTTTGAAAATTTTGAAAAGTCTATTTCTAAAAAAATGTGTTTTCATAAAAGAGCACTTCTAAACAAAATAAAATATTAGTTGAACACTTCTAAACTAATTAGACTAATAATTAAAAAGTCTTAAACTAATCAAAATATTAAAAAATAAAGGGAAGGATTTAAATATGCGATTTTATCTTTATTTTGAATTTCAAAGCAGTTTCTCAAAAATACTGATAATAATGAGTTTTTAATACAATTTTTTGATAGATCATGCATAAAAATATATGTATAAGATGCAAAATATATGCATGATTAAATTTTTTCATGCTTATCGTTTGATAGTCCTCGAACAAACTGCCCCTGAAAAAAACAAAAGCAAACTAACAAAGCAAGAACCTAACTCACTTTCGTAGGAATCACGATTGCATTTAGCGTATACAACAAGGCCTTTAAACTCTTAGGTTACACCAGTGGATGAGTAAGGTCGCATGAGTGTTTGCAGTGATGCTACCCACAAACATCTATGTCATGTATACATAAAGATTTCAATTTTATGAAGTATTAGGCAATTAAGAAATTTGTTTTCACAAATATTTCATATTATTACACTTTTAAAACATATTTAGTTCATTTTACATGCCACCACAGAGTAAAACTTTTTCTTTTACTTTTCTAAATATCATAATCATTTATGCTTTATTCTCAGAAAATCAAATATACACATGTCATTGCTTATCTCTCCTCACTTATATATTTTCTGTATAGGTTTCTCAAAACTTGTTCCTAAGCAGTGAACTTTATCTTTATACTTTTTTTATTTATTTATTTTTTTTCAAGATTTTCAATTTTTTTACACTCTTTTTTTCTTTTTGTTGAGTACTATATCAAATTTTTAGTTTTCGTGACCCGAGTAATGAGTTTGGGTCAGTGACTCCCAGGCCAGATGACCTTAGGGCACCAGACACAACATATCCCTAATTGCTTGAGTTGCTAGACCTTCAATTTTTATAGTTTTATGTATAGCTTGCTTCTTATTATGTGCATTGTCAACATCTATTAGGATCTCTATAAAGTCCATGTAACGAGCTTTGAAGCCGGTGGCTCTCAAACCAAATGGCTTTAGGGCACCAAGTGTAAATACCCCTTAGGCTCTACTTGTTCGAACTAAATAGGTCACAGATATCAACTTAGACAAAGAAGTGATTTCCTTCATTATTCTTTTCGACATGAGAATCAAACACTTCAACTTGTGTCTGAGCCCAGCTACTAGAGAATACAAAGACATCAAACGACTAAATGTATGCTCTTTTTTATTTTTTAGCTCTTATTTTTAATGTTGTTCATTTGCTTAGTTTTTCAAAAATAAATTATGCATATTCATACTTATGATTCAAAATACAACTTTAACATGCAACTATCATCATTTCTTTGAAATCTACATAAGTGTCCACAGTTTTCTATATTAGTGTCAGAATTTTTTTTTTTGTGGGGCTTAAAAATTCTCTAAAACGTTAAATTATGTAAAACATTCATATAGATTAAGACTCATTCCTTAAAAGCCTAATTTTTATGAGTTTTTATCAGTACAAATATATAGACAGAAAGAAAATTTTGGGTGTGCAAACTACACTCTCTCTCATGCTTGAATGATATTGTCCTGAGTGGCACTCTCTCATGCTTACATGAAACTGAATGAATGCACACTAAGAAACAAACACTTACAAGGAATAGAGGTCATCTGATTTGCACTATAGAAGCTATCTTATCACCTATGACTCATAAATCACATCCAAAAAATGAAATGTATACATGATTTATCATAAATGCTTATAAAATAAAAAGAAGCAAAAACTATTAGATTACTAAAATTACCACAACGGTATGGGCTGCCTCCCATAAAATGCTAAATTTGACGGCTTCAGCTAAATAGATCTCTGGTAACCCTCCATCATCCATGAGATCAATGGACTGATGGCCATGCTCAATCTGGAAGTCTGAGGTATATGATCTCATCTTTTGCCCTGTCCACTATGTTTTCTAAAAGTTGACCCCTCGGGACCCTGAAATGACTCTTTTCTTTGCTAGGAATGAGATTAGCCCCCACACATATTTAAACATCTTTTGGACACTTGTGAGAACACTTCTTAGATAATGAGCCATGAACCGAAGTATCACCCATGCATCTCTCCAACTGTGATGGATCGAAATGCTTCCATTAAGGATGAATGCCCTCCACATGGAAACATTCATCATTTCCTGTCGCTCTCATGGCAATATCAAATATGTTTATTCACAATCACTTATTGCCAAAAGAAACATTCATCTTCCCAGTATGACAGTCAATACACGCATTGGCAGTGGCCAAGAATGGTTTGTCGAGAATGATGGTGGTTCGGTGAGCGACATCAGTACCTTCTATATCCAGAACAAGAAAATCAACGGTGAAATAAAAGTCCTCGACCTTGACTAACTTATCTTCCAATATTCCCCGATGAATCTTGGTAGACCTGTCAGTCAACTGTAGGATAGTCGTGGTGGGTTTTAAATCCTCAATCCCAAAAATGTCATAAAGAAAATCCGGCAATATGTTCACACTGGCCCCAAGATCGAGCAAAGCATGCTCGATGGTCATATTCTTGATGACAAAAGAGATGATTGGTGCCCTTGGATCCTTCAGTTTAGGTGGGGCATGGTGCCAAAACATTGAGTTCACCTGCTCAGTAAGAAAGATCTTCTTGGGCAACAATCTTGATTTTCTTTTCTAGGTGCAAAGTTCTTTAAGGAACTTTGCATAGGCGGGTACCTATTGAGCAGGGGGAGGTTTATGTGAACATGCTTGAACTCAAGCATTTCTTGCATTTTTTGCTCCCTGTTTGCCAAAAAAATTTGGTCTCTCTAAAGCCTTAGTAAAGGGAGCCTTAGGTATATATGTTCTCGAAGGCTCAGATGGAGGAGCTCTCCCACTTTTCTGGGATATCTCAATAGAGACTGACTGTTCAACAATCTGTCTCTCTCTTTCTTTTATAATCTCCCTGGTTTTATGGAATTCCTTCCCGCTCCTGAGGGTAGCAATATCCTAGACCTGCTCATGGTGTGAGTCAGTCATGTGCAAAGCAGAATGCATGGGTTTCTTGCCCCTCGGGTTGATGACAAGCTGACTAGAAAGGCTCCCTTTGTGTCACCTGCTCAAGGCCTCAGCCAACTATCTCATCTAAGTCTCTAGCTTGGCTATTGACTGTATATGTGAATTAAGGTTGGCCATTATGTCAGAAAAGGTCTTGAGAAACTTCTCCTGAAAGGATTGACTCGATATGGGTTCTTGAGGAGGAGACAAGCTAAGCTGGGAAGGGGACTATGGAAATGCAGGCCTTGGATAACTTTATGGAAAGTTATCTGGTCTAACTTGTGGCTTGGAAGAAATAGAGGATGGGTCATGTGGATTTCTTCAAGTAAAATTGGGGTGGTTTTGCCAGCCTGAGTTATAGGTGGGTGCATAAGGATCATGCACCGGTCCAACAAAGTTTTGGACAACATTCACCTACTTCTGAACGAATTTAGGATAGAGCGGTGATGTCGGATAGTCAAAAACATAGTGTGCAGAGCTCGCACACTTTACTCACTTGATTTGTTGAAGTTGGGTTGGCTAGCAGTTGGTCAACTTTTCTAGTCAATAGGTCCACTTTGATTTACAATTCTTGGTTGGACCCAACTTCAAAAATCCTTCCATTTTTAGGACCACTAGGAGCATATGTGGCCCTATCAAATCTCGAGGATAGGGCATGATGCATAGAGTTTTCACTCAATATTTTGAATAAAGCCCATGTCTCATCCTCGCTCTTGAGCATGAAAGTGCCCCCACACAAAGAATCAACCATTTGCCTATTGATCATGCATAATTTTTGTATTTTATTCATACTATTTTATTCATGATCCAGTAAAAATTTGCATTAAAAAACCATTTTTATCAATAATTTTGATAAACTGCTTTAAATTGAAAATAAAAAAAATCACATATTTTAAATTCTTCCCTACATTTTTTAGTGTTTAGTTTTGTTTAGAACTTTTTAATTATTAGTTTAATTAGTTTAGAAGTATTTAATTAGTATTTCATTTGGTTTAGAAGAGTCCTTTTTGTGAAACATGTTTTTCAGAAGTACTATTTTGAAATTTTTGAAAATTAATTGGAGTTTTCTGAAAAAAATGTGTAACCTAAATTTTTAAATATAAATAGTATGTTTTCAGCCATGGAACACGTTTTTTTCTCTTGAGAAAATGCAGGCCGCTTCTCCCTCTTCTCTTCCTCATCCTTCTCGTTCTCAATCGGTTCTCCCTCATTCTCTTCCTTTCTTCCTCATTTTCATCTTACTTCTAACCTTTTTCTGGAGCTAGTTCTTCTTACCCCCTCTTGACGGAGGCACGTGCAGCTCAAATATACGACCATTTTCTTCTTCTCAACCCCTCCATCAAAAACGGATCGTGAGGTACATTTTTTTCTCCTCCGTCTCTTCGTAGTTATCTTAGTTTTAGTTCCTGAAGCATACATACATCATATCATTGCATATAATTTATTTATTTATCGCATATTCATTGCATGTACTTTAGGTGAGTTCTATTTATTTTTTTTATCATCTGAAAATAAATATATATATATTTACAATAGTCTAGTTTAGTCAATTTCCTCGATTTATGCACCAAGTTAGATAGTAGTATTTTTTTATAGTTAGTTCTTAATTTTGAATTCATGTCAATTCTTGTTTTTATCAGAATTAATTAGTTACTTTCATTAGACATAAATTAGTTTAATTAAAATTTAGATTAGATTTAATCATGTTAGCCAATTTACTATGTTACTCAATTATCGTTTTCTTGAATAGTTTGTTATTCATAATTTCTGTAATTAATTTCAGTTCGTTATTAATTAGATTAGTTTTTAGTTGATGCACGTTAGTTAATTTGAGTTAGTTAGCTGCATGTATTATTCATTAGTAATCTTATTCTCTCTTTAGTTTTTTATATATAGTTTAAATCGTTAGTTTTGAAACCTTTTTTTTTATAATTAGATTTGAGTTAGTTAATATTTTCAGTTTGTTATTTATTAGTTTAGCTTGGATTCTATACAGCCAGTTAGCATGTTGAATTAGTTAGTATCTCGTTAGATTTAGTATCTTGAAATTGCATTTGGTTAATGTTTTTTTTTGTTTCTTGATTATTTAATTTGTTAATTCGTGATTAGTTAGAATAGATATAAGTTAATTAAGTTATTAGTTAGCTTCTTTATTTCTTGAATTCATGTTTTTATATATTCAATTAAATTAGCTACTTTCAATTCCTTTATATGGTGAGCATATTTTATTTTCTTCGTGTTAGTTAGTTGTTGCATGTTATTTTATTTCTTGTTTCATAATTAAATTAGTTGATTAATTTATTTAGTTTGTTTGTTACATGTAGTTAGTTTGTTATAGATTAGTTATATTCTTGTTTTTATGATTTTTGACTAAAGTAGCATTAGATTTTTGTTTAGTTTGTCTTGTTTTGTGATTTCATTTTATAGGGAAGCGGTTAAACGTGCAGTGAGCCCTCAAACGAGACTCCGAAGAGCCCTTTGAGGTCTCCAAAAGACCCTTCAAAAGGTCCCTTTGAGCCCCTTAGGGAGCCCTCACTAGCAAGCAAGAAGCAGTAGAAGATATGAATGGACTAGAAGCTCAAGCACTGATGACCCTGTTTCTTTTTTTTTAGATTAGGTTTATTTATTTTATTCATTTAAACATGTAAAAGGCCTGTAACTAATTATTATTTGTAGGGAAGCGGTTAAACGTGCAGTGAGCCCTCGAACGAGACCCCGAAGAGCCCTTTGAGGTCTCCAAAAGACCCTTCAAAAGGTCCCTTTGAGCCCCTTAGGGAGCCCTCACTAGCAAGCAAGAAGCAGTAGAAGATATGAATGGACTAGAAGCTCAAGCACTGATGACCCTGTTTCTTTTTTTTTAGATTAGGTTTATTTATTTTATTCATTTAAACATGTAAAAGGCCTGTAACTAATTATTATTTGTTTAAGCCCTCCGCAGAGGGCCGCACTCTTAGTTAATTAATTAATTAATTCTTTTATTTTTCAAGGCAATAAAGAGTAGATTAGTTTTTTGTGGAATACAAAGTGTTTCTTCCGTTCTCTGATTTCAACCCAGACTCCATCACTCGTGTGAACCAATTTTTAGTATTTAGTGTCTGGTTTGCATAAACTATTTTCATAAAAAATATCATTTAAAAATCTATTTCAAAAACTTACACCACTTGTCTTTCTCATTCAGGCCATCATAGAAGTATTGCACCAGTTGTTATTGGGGCACCTAGTGGTGGGGGCACTTCCTGAGTTGGTCTTTCAACCCATCCCATATCTCGTAAAATTGGTCTCCCTCAATCTGAGAAAAATTGGTGATGGCTTTTCAAAATTGGTTTGTCTTACCAATTGAGATGTATTTCTTGAAACTCTATTTGCATTTGTTTTCAAGTAGTAATTTGAATCGTGTCTAAAGCCTTCAGCCAGTGCTTGGCTTTGTCCTTGAGGGAGAACGGAAACATGGTCAACCTCAATGCGTTATCTCTGAAATTGTTGATCCGCACCATAGAGCAGATCTCGAGAAACTCGTCGAGATGACGGTAAAGGTCCTCGTTACTAAGGCTGTAAAAAGATGGTAACATGTAGATAATACTTGCCTTGATCTTGAACTGGTTTGCTTCTACAGTGCGTCTAGCGATGCAGGAGGTGGGAGTGTATTCAGTGGAAATAAAATACTCCTGGAGGGGACGAGTCAACTACTGGTCATCAGCCATGGGCCTGGATCGACGAGCTCTCCTAATGATAGACTCGGGGTCCTCTACTAGCTCAGCAAGCTCGAGGTCAAGCAAGCTTCACCCTTGCATACACCCGAGGGTAGACCAGTGTAGAAATCGTCCTAAAGAAAGGTGTTCTACCTAAACCTAGTGTGCGCATGTGATCAACCACACAAACCATGAACCATGGCAAAATAAAAATAAATAAATAAAACAGAAATTACGCATCACACACTCGCACCCAATTAGATATTTTGCGGAAAAAAACTATGTCATGGTATCAATCGTGCACAATCACCTATTAAGGGGTAACCTACTAGGTGGGTTGTGCAGAAAAAGTAAACTGGCCTCTAAGGGCTTGCAAGCAACATGATTCTACAAATCCTAATAATAAAAATAACCAACATT
This sequence comes from Nuphar pumila, assembly GCF_984573655.1. NCBI lineage: Eukaryota > Viridiplantae > Streptophyta > Magnoliopsida > Nymphaeales > Nymphaeaceae > Nuphar > Nuphar pumila. The sequence goes on along the minus strand of NC_143252.1, from coordinate 26,017,341 downwards.
CCTAATTAATGAACAGAAAAATAAACTAGCAATCCTAATTAAATAACAGAAAAGAAACTAACAATCCTAAATAAAAGAACACACAAGAGGCAATAAAGTAAATACTAATTTTTCTATCGTCGTTCTCTAACAACGGCGCCAAAAATTTGTTGTAAGTTTTATGAAATGATATTTTAAAAAGATATTTTTGATAAAACGTTTGTGAAAGACAGACACCAAATAATAAAAACCGACTCATACTAGGATGAGATCCAGGTCAAACTCAGGGAACGGGAGAAGAAACTTTATATTCTACAGAATGACAAGCTTTATTGCCTTTAAAAATAAATATGTAAAAGTAGCTAGCTATTACAATGAATTACCCTCTTGCAGAGGGCTCAAAAAGAATAATAAATGGCCTTATTACAAACCCAAATTAATAAAATAAATAATCCTAATCTAAAAACAAAAAGAAAAAGTGTCTTCAGTTGCTTGAGCTTTAATCCCTTTGATCTTCATTGCTTCCCTTTTGACCACCAGCTTTATAAGAGTTACTAATATTTTATTCTGAAAGCTCGAAGGGCCTTTTTAGGAAAACTTTTAAGGGCCTATCACACGTCCAATTACTGCTTCCCTGCAGAACAAAAACACAAAATAAAAATAAAGCAACGAATAACTAAACAAAAATTCAATGTTAGTTTGATAAAAAATCATGAAAATAAGAATCTAACTAACTAATCTAACAACCAATAGCAAACTAACTAACATGTAAAGAGAAAACTAACATGTAACAGACTAAATAACAAACACATTAAAAAACTAACTCACTAAATGACAATAAAGAAATTAACTAACTATCTTGTAACAATAAAGAAAAGAACAAATGTAACAAACTAATAACAAATTGTGAATTTGTTTAACAAACTAACTCATTTGATAACTACTATGCAACTAACTATGAAACAATTTAACTACTAAAAACAAACTAACAAACCACGTGACATGTAATAAACTACAACTTACAACTTCTAAAAAAATATCGTGAATCTAATTAACAAAACTACTAATTAAAGTTATGAACTAAATGACTCTAACCTAATATATGAAACTAAAGAAAAAAGACTAGACCTAATCTAAACAATCTAAACGTTAATTTACAATGCTAACTAATGCTGAATTATTATCTCACTAAGTGATAAGCTCAAAATAAAAATTATGTCATAAATCGATTATACTAATTAAGCATACCATCACAAATCTAAAGCGAAGTTGGTTAAATGAACATAGAATTAAGCGACCTAGTCTATTGAAATTCAAATCATTTAACTATTATTAACTATGCAACACAGTCTTTGCTCTAAATACGCAGACTATGAATAGCCAATGTCAATCACGCTGGTTTGCGTGATTGACAATGATCCAGAACACTGAACCGAGCCTGCGGTTCATACACAAAACGCTAAAAAAATTAACTAGAACTGCACGCCAAGAAATGACTAACGAATCTGCGATAACTAGTCAATATATACTGCAGACACCAGACAAGTCCGGCCAGTAGGCAGTGACACTATGTCGGTCGTGCATCGTATAATCTGTCGTGATAGCCAACCAAGACCTGGGTGACGTTGGCCCGCAGACACCGGTGAATTATGTTTCCCAGACCACCTAGTTTGAATTTCGACAGATCAAATAATTCCAGGTTCGACAGAAAGCATTAACTTGCCATTTAATGTTTGGTCCAAGGATCACATCCATTTCTTGGGCATTTTGTGAAATCAAACAAGCCTGCGTGATCACACTATTCACACAAATTTGTCTACAGCCTGGCAACAAGAATATGTTGCGACTTCTATGAACACTAACTAAATTAAAATGAGAACTACTATCCAATGCTGGGAAACAGTCACTGATATGTAAAAATAAATAATAAAATCAAATGCAGCTAACTGGATCAATAATTTTGAAAAGAACTATAATGCATGCACTAACTTAAAACTAATTACCGAAATGGGGGAGAAGAAATGTACCTCGTGGTGCATTCTCAATGGAGGGGTTGAGAAAAAGAAGTGATTTTTCTTTCGAGTTGCACGTGCCTCCTCGATGGGGGTAAGAAGAACCGGTGCCAAAAGAGATTATAAGAAAGAAGAGAAAGGGGAGAAAGGAAGAACAAAAGGGAGAATCGATTGGGAACGAGAAGGAGGAGAAAGAGAAGAGAGGGAGGAAGAGAAGAGGGTGTCTTTTCTCAAGAGGTAGACACCCCTCTCTACTGGAAAAGATGTTTTTATACTAAAAAAATTTGGTCACATGATTTTTTCAGAAGAGGTTCAATTATTTTTGAAAATTTTGAAAAGCCTACTTCTAGAAAAATGTGTTTTCATAAAAGAGTACTTCTAAACAAAATAAAATATTAGTTGAACACTTTTAAACTAATTAGACTAATAATTAAAAAGTCATAAACTAATCAAAACATTGAAAAATGCAAGAAAGGATTTAAATATGTAATTTTATCTTTATTTTGAATTTCAAAGTTGTTTCTCAAAAATATTGATATGAATGAGTTTTTAATACAATTTTTTGATGGATCATGCATAAAAATATATGTATAAGATGCAAAATATATGCATGATCACCATACATTGCTGTCGATTTTGTTTTTATCAATTTATTTTTTCTTTGCCATAAAAATCTTTTTGTTTTTCTGAGATTTCATTATTTTACCACACCTATTACTTATTGTGTTCACTTTAGACAATGGACTCAAATTTTTTTATCACAAACATGAGTTTTTTCCTCAATTTAGTTGTCCTTAAGAAGACCATCTATTAGTGATTTTTCATTCTTATGTTTAAAGTGTTTACTATATTTTTTTCAAGAATCAAATAGTTTTTCAATGATGACTGCAACTTGAAAATCATCATCAAGATATATACCTTTTCTCTTGATCTTATAAGCCAATATTTACATCTCATAAATTTGAGCAAGTATAGACTTATCGTCAACAATAAGAAAATTAGCATATTGATCCATGAGAAATCTCTTATCGTATGCATCTTTTGTATTGTACTTGATTTACAGAGCATTTTGCAAATCTTTAGCTGAATCCGAAGGAGACTACAGGTTAATGAGTGAATCAGCTAAAGTATTTAGAATTTGTCCTTTATATCGATAATTTTTTGTGTGCCACTTCTCTCTCTCTACCTCTCAAGACATAGTCGATAACTCAGACAACAAGAAAGACCATTGATTGGCACCACTTGAAGTTTGACTCATCAAAATAATCAAGCTTCTCAAGGTCATGGGTCAAAAGATTGATGGAGTTGGAGTTTGATGTCGAACTAGAGGGCATAATTAAAGTTCTAAAATTGTTCGAACATGATAGCTAAAAACAAGATTTTGGAAATTTGAGATTCCAAGCCTAGAGGCACGATCCTAAGGAAATCTAACCGCCAGAATAATTCTCTAAATTCAAAAACTTTCTCAATTTAGAAAAAAAATAACTAAATCAATACTAAAATACAAATCTAAATGCATCAAAATGATGATCCATGCTCAAGAAACCTATATCCATACACAAATCAACTCAAAATAGCAATCAAATATCAAAATCATCCATCAAATTTCACGTTGAAATAGGAAAACTCATCAGACATGAAACCCATACTCCTACGAATTCATTCAAAAATCTAACAATATAAATGCATTCATCATCACTCTAAAATCCTGCAAACCCAATCAACCTAAAAGCAAAACAGTGGTGAAATGAAATCGATCTCACATTTCTTCACCCGATCTTCATGTTGATGATGATTTTCATGAGTTTGGGGTCCAAATCTTATGAGGTCATAGAGAATGGTTCATATATGAGGTATTTTGCTTTAGATTTATAATCATTTCATGATCCAATGTTGATCTACCTGAATCCACCATCGAATTGGTCGATTTTTAAATCAATTTCACGCATTTCACATGAAATGCATGGAAACTACAATAGGCTAGCCCGATCTTCACGCCACTTGCTTGATGCAATTCTCAAATACTATTTTTGAGTTTTTCTAATATGCTGGGAAGCAAATCATGCTCTGATACCAAAAATTATAGTCAATCATATAAGAGATGAAGAAATTGGGATGAAAGAAGAGAAAAAGAAAATCAACTATCATGGAATTGAGAGAGATGGATCGAATGAATGAAAATCTTAATATAAATAAACTCTAATGAGCCAAATCTCAAGCCTACTAAAGAGAAAATAGTTGGGTTGTACATACCAACTCTGAGGTTTAGAATCTAGGACATGTGTCACAAGCTTATTGGAAGGATCGTGCGGCACCTAGTGGTCCCGACCAGGTCAGCCAGATGAGTCAAAGAAACTAACATGAACACACAACAAAAGGGTGCAAAATCACAATAGGGGTGTGCATAATCACATAGAGAGAGAGAGAGAAAGAAAGTATAAACTTCTTATAGCAAGCTTGAAGATTTACAAAGAGAGAAAAGGGGGGAGGGAAAAGGGCTCATTACCATAGTACATGGGGTTCTTATGCCAAAGGTCATTTACAAGCACTGGAGATTGCCAAAGAGGTATATACACCAGAAGCAAAATGGTGAAAACATGGCGGTCTGAAACATGCTCCCTCACCTAAATTGGCCTCGTCCTTAGTGCTATCTGCTAATGGTATTCTTCAATCTGCTACTGAAACTTACGGATGTTGTGTGGAGTCTCCCAACTAGTGTCGCTCTCTGGTAATCTCTTCTACTTCACAAGATACTTTTTCACTTCTCAAAGGTAGTTGTTGGAATGATCCATGATGAACTTGACTTCTTTGGAGGTTGAAACTGATGCTGATGATAGAGCTCGTTGTGGGATGAGAACTCATTGAGGTAAACTGTGACTGTGATCTTCATCTTCATTGAAGGGCTTCAAATTATACACACGAAAGACTGGGTAGACTTGAAAGTTGGCATGAAAATCTAGCTTGTATGCCAAGTTGTCGATCCTTTGAATAATGATGAAAGGCCCATCATACTTTTAAATAAGCCCTTGATGATGTCCAATCAATATTGTTTTTTTTTCGGGGTATAATTTGACTAACACCTTATCCCCGACTCGAAATTCAACTGGTTGGTGATTTCAATCTGCCCACTTCTTCATTCACTTGGCAACTTTATGTAGAAACGCCTTCGCCAATTCAGTTTGGTCATGTCAATTATTGATGAAGTGATATGCGAAGGGCGCCTTGCCTTGACCTTGAGGCACTATAGAGTATGGTGTTTGTGGTTGTTGCCCTATCACAATCTCGAAGAGGTTTTGCCCTGATGATTCACTCTTCTAAAGATTGTTACAGAACTGAGCAATGTCAAACAACTCCATCCAATTCTTCAGATTCGCACTGACAAAGTGTCATAAATATTCTTCTAACATGTCATTAATGTGTTTTGTCTGGCCATCCATATGCGGATGAAAGTCAGTAGTGAAATATAGTTTGAATCTCAATAATCAAAAGACTTCTCTCTAAAACTTATCGGTGAAACGGGCATCGCGATAACTACTGATGCTTTCTGGGATGCCCCAATACTTGACCACATGTTTCACAAAGAATCGAGCAGTGTCTTTAGTTGAACAATTGGTGGGAGCAGGTGCAAAGGTTGCATATTTAGAAAACCTATCAACCACAACAAATATGATGTTGCATCTCTCTGTCTTCCGCAGACTCACGATGAAGTCCATTGATATACTCTCCCATGGTCGACTTGGAATGGGGAGAGGCTTTGATAATCCTGCAGGCTTCTGATTTATGGCCTTATCTTGTTGACACATCAAGCAAGTGCACACGTAGTTGTCTACGTCATCACGCATCCGCAACCAATAGTATACTCGCTCAATCAATGCAAATGTCATCTCTTGTCCTGGGTGCCCAACCCAGGGAGAATCATGGCACTCCTTCAGTATCTCTTGACGTAAGGATCTCCACCAAAGTACATATATATGACTTCCTGTTGTCATTCGCAGTTCTTCTTGCTACCAAAATCATCTCATCTTTCCATCTTTCATCAGGGAAAGGAGATGTGCCATTGAATCCTCTCGCAAGCCCTCCTGAATCCTATTGAGAAGGTCACTACTAGGTCTTGTGCTCATGGTATCATCTTCAACCAAGGCCGCCAACTCGACCTTCCTACTTAGGGTATCTATTGCTATATTAGTTATGTCAGGCTTGTACTTCAAAATCATGTCAAACTCGACCAGAAATTCTTGCCACCGAGCTTGCTTAGGGCTAAACTTCTTCTAGGTCTGAAAGTAACTTGTGGCGACATTGTTTGTGTAGAGAATGAATGACGAACCTAATAGATAGTGCTTCTAGGTGCGTAGATAGTGGTCAATAGCGATCATCTCTCTTTCATGTACCATGAATCATCGCTCAACATTGTTCAACTTTTGACTCTCGAAAGCGATGGGATGTCTGTCCTGTATTAACACACCTCAAATAGTGAAATCAAAGACATCTGTGTACACTCCAAATGGCTTCTCCTAGTTAGGTAGTTGTAATACTGGTTCTTTTGCCATGACCTCTTTTAATGTTTCAAATGCTTCCTGACACTCCTCTTGTCATTCTTACTTTCTATCCTTCTTTAACAGTTCCGTCAGTAGTGCTGCAATAACAAAATATCCTGTGATGAACCAATAGTAGTAGTTTGCTAGTCTAAAAAGGGATCAGAGTTTGATAACCTTGGTTGAAACTTCTCAGTTTTGAATGGCCTTCATCTTCTGGTAGTCCATCTTCAAATAACCATCCGCAACTACGTGGCCTAGGAAACTGATTTCTTTCTGGCCAAACATGCACTTTTCTCTCTTAACATACAAGTCATTTATCTTCAGGGTCTGAAATACCATGCGTAGATGTTGCACGTGTTCTTTCATGCTATTGTTATAAACAACGATGTCATCCAGATATACAATGACAAATTGATCAAAGTACGGATAGAATATATGATTCATTAAAATAAAGAAAGTTGCAGGAGCATTCATCAAGCCAAAAGACATCACCAAGAACTTGAAGGCATTGTATTGTGTGACACATGTGGTCTTAACTTTGTCTCCTTTCACAATCTTGACTTGCCAATATCCCAATCTCAAGTCCAACTTTGAGAAAACTTGAGCTCCTCCTAGCTAATCAAACAAATTGGCAATTAAGGGCAAAGGATATTTGTTCTTTATATTCAACTTGTTGAGTGCCTTATAATCCACACATAACCTCTTGGACCCATCATGTTTGGTCTGAAACAATACAGGTCCCCCAAAAGGCGCCTTCAACAGTCAGATGATCCCAGCATCTATCATTTCATCCAGTTGTCTCCTAAACTCTTCCAATTCTGGTGGGGTCATCCTGTATGACACCATGGTAGGAGGTCTCGCACCTAGCACCAACTCTACTTGATGATTGACTTCTCTTTGTGGCAGCAACTTTCTTGGTAACTGAGGGGGCATTGCCTCCTAAAACTCTTCTAACATGGCAATGATTGGTAACAAAACATCCTCAAGCAGCTTCACCTCTTCCTCCTCTCACATTGTTACCAGGAATATTTGATCACCTCATTGGAGACCCCTCTTGATTTGTAGAGCAGAAACCATGCAAGCATTAGATGGTGACGATGTCTAGGCGGGGATCATGCACAAAGACTCCTCACCCATGAAGTTGACAACATCTAGATGTGGCATTGGCATGACTTTAGTCCCCCGTAGAAATTCTATACCTAGGATTACCTTAACATCGTCCAACAGAGCAATCAAGAAGTCAATTTTGCCAATTTGTTTCTCGACCCTAATTGTCATGTCCTTAGATACTCCCAAGATGGGTTATGCTACTGAATTCACTGCCTTCATGCGACTTGATTTCTGGTCTCATTGCAAGCCTAACTTTCTTGCTTCATTCTGAGCGATAAAGTTGTGCGTAGCCCCCGTATTGACCATCGCTTTGGTAGCCTTTCCATTGATAGTCACTTTCAAGTACATCAATTTCTTTTTAACTGTGGGTGCTTCTTTTTTTAACTGTGGGCACTGCAGAGGTGGACCCCTCTAATGCATTCACCCTCTATAGTGCCCCCATTTTTTATCTCCTCTTTTGTGGGTTCTTTTTCTACTTTGATAGCAATGGTGTCCCTCCTTTCCACATTTCCTTGATTCTGATTGGGGCATTTTCACACGATGTGATTTCTACTACAGTACCAACACTAAAGTTTTGGGGGATATCTCGGGTGTTGATTTGGTGGGACTGGTCTATTTTCCAAGAGTTCTTATGGTCATGCTTGATTCTGATTCCTTTGGTCATAAGGAAGTGGTCGATATTGATTTCCCCTGGCCACCTATTGCATTAGGATGGTTGTCCCTGCATAATGGCCTTGTTTGAGGTCCCCCATGAGGGGATGTTCGACTATCTGTTCTGCCACGACCATAGCATTGGCAAGGTCAGCCGGCTTAATCCGAGTTAACTCTCGTTGAGCCCAGTACTTTAATCCCTTTTTGAAGAAATAAACACGGTCCTTCTCGGCCATATCTTCAATATCGAACATTGCAGATGAGTATGCATCTACCTATTCTTGAATGGTCCTTGTGTGCCTTAGTGCCATTAGTTTATCGAGAGCAATTTTCTTGACATTGTGCAGGAGAAAATATTCTTTCATCTCTCTTTTAAAGTCATCCCATGACTCGATCACCAACCTTTCCCATTCCATGCTTCGATATTGTGTCCCCCACCATACTGTGGCACCGTCGATCAAATACCTAGCCACAATATGAATTTGATCAGCATCGTCTTCGATCTCAGCCTAATCAAAAAATTGTTCAACGTCCCACAACCAGTTTTCCAAGATCCTAGCATCCCTTTCTCCTTTGAACTTTGTGGGCTTGACCAGCTTTAGTTTGGGCTTCTCGCATCAGATCATCATTGTGTTTCCGCCATTTACATTGTTTTTAGGATTTTTGACGTTACCCATGCCACCAATTTCATTTCCCAATAGCCTTTTTAAGACTCTGTATGTCTCAGAGTTCCCACATTTCGATCTCTTGTATACCCAACTGATTTGTTAGTTTTTGTACTGTGGCCGTCAGCTCTTCGATCTCAGCCCTCACGTCACCATCTAACTTTCTGAATTCATCATATGCCCTCTCAAGCGCATTGGCACATACTCGGACATTTGCCGATAACTCTGCCACTCTTTTCTCAACCTTGGTCATCCACTTCTCTACAGGACTGACCATTTCTTTCAGGCGAGATACTTCCACCACCTTTGTGGCAGCTTTTACCTACTTTGCATTTTTTCTCTTATGGGTCTTTCCAAGGAGTTCATCTAATTTCGACTCTATTACCGAACTGAAATAATCGTCGAGGGGTTTGATAGACACCTTTCTTTTCCTTCCCCAGTTCTCGAGTAGGCTATGATACCAATTGTTACGGGCTTATTGAAAGCAACATGCAACACTTGGTGGTCTTGACCAGGTCAGCCAAAGGATTCAAGGAAACTAACACAAACACACAACAAAAGGGTGCAAGATCGCAACAGGGCTGCACAGGTGTAATCTCGCAAGCACGTGCATGCACAATAACAGATATATAGAGAGAAAACATAAACTTCTTATAGCAAGCTTGAAGATTTACAAAGAGAGAGGGGGGGGGGAGGGGCTTCTTGCCATAGAGATTCTTAGGCCAAAGGCCATTTACAAGCACTGGAGAGTGCCAAAGAAGTATATACATCAAAAGCAAAAGGTGGAAACATGGTGGCCTAGAACAATAAGAATGACAGGCTAAATTTTACTTCACAAGCTTAGTATTTAAGTCAGTTTTATAGTCCTTCACCCTAGAAATGCGGTTTTATTTTTACTAGGATATGACCTGTTATTCATAGTTTTAGTGAGAAGTTACTCTCTCTATCAAAATTGAACTTTCTCTATGTATGGCTCTAACCCAGCTAGGGTTAAAAATTAGCAGTTCAGAAACTATTAGCTCAACTCGAGCTATGTTGTTTCTTGCCTTTCACAAAATGCCTATCTTTCACCAAATATAGTTGCTACAACTATTTAACGCACAATCTAGTTAGAATCTAATTATCTAAGTTGTTTTGGCTGAAACGGATGTCATAAAAGGGTTTTCAAAAACTCTAGTTACATGTAGAAAACCCGTTTTGTGGAAAACTATTTTTGAAACTGAAAACCTAGTGTTTCTGAAACTTGCGAAAAACTTTTAAAAATGCTTGAAAAATCCTTTTTCTATCAAGTGAAAAACATGTTCATATAGGAAACTGCTTATTTTATATGAGAAACTTCTCTTGTTTAGAAAACATGTTTCCCTTGTGTTTCTTGCATGTTTCCCATAAAATTCTTTTCCAATAAGAAGATGGGATGCACGTGTTTTTAAAAGCTTTAATTTTAATATTTTATTAAAAGCAAGCTGACTATGCAATCCTAACCAACTTTATAATAGCTTTGTATTTGCAACAAATGTAGATCATATGTTTTATAAACAAATAAATTTACTAAGACTTACTGGTTATCACAATATTCTTAAAGAAGTAAAGTTTACGTAAACTTTATAATATTCCTCATGCATACTGTCAATATTTGCACATTTTCTCCACATACATACACATCATGTTTCTCACATGCTTTGAATTGTGTTTTTTTATGAAATAACATGCTTTTTTGAGCCAGGAAATATTTGATGCATTACAATTGTTGAATTTTCAATTGACAAAGAAAAACTCTGTTATTGGAATCTGATAAAAAGGCAAGCTGGGGTTAGGCAGGCCCCTACTAGATATCTCTTAAGCCCCATGTGACAGAGGGATTCGAACCTGGGCCTTCAGCTTGACATTGGACCCCAGTTACCACATAGGATACCACCTTGGTGTTAATAAAAGACATATCCCTCATATGCAACTCTAAAAACCTATAAATTCAAACATTATTATGTTTTTTCTTAAGCATCACTATAGGTAAAATCTCCTCCCTATCTCAGTTCACCATTTATTTTTTGCACCTTATCCTTTTTTAAGAAATAAGTCTTTTTGAGTCACCTCTTCTTTGACATCTTCAGATGGTTGATCGGTAAATCTCTCTCTCTATCATTTTTTACATATTTAGCTTTTTAATTGTTCTTTCTTATTTATATTATATTCAATTTTATTTAATATTATGATTTTAATGTCATAGTGACTCATCGCATGGTAAACTGTAATACTGACACGTTTTTTTATAGTGCGTCTCATGGGTGACACGGGTTGGATGCATTAACAAAACCTTAACACACATATAGAGATTATTTTAATGGTTTTTAATATTCTTCATAATTAGGGGTGTCAACGGGTGGGATTTGGTTGGAACCCAGGTGAAACCAGACTTGGACCAGATTTTTGGATATGGTATTGGGTTGGGACCTGGGTCTAATCTGGTAACTATAAGAGAAACCAAACCCAGACCCGGATCTGATAAAAACTACATGAATCAGACCCGGACCCGATAAAAACTACATGAACCAAACCCGGACCATGCCTGATAAAATAATATTTTTTATTATTTTTACATTGAAAAATTATGAGTCTTAATCGGAAATCCGGTCGGGCCCGGGTCTATTATAAAATTTTACAAATTATACCCAGGTCCATGTATTTAATTGGACCGTATGGTCCGGACTCGGGTCTTAATCAGGTCTTATTATTTGTCACCATACCCGGACCCTATAGGGTTTGGTCCAAGTGAAACTAATGTGGTGTCTTACTTTTCAAAGACTTTGAAACTCAGTGTTGAACTCAAGTCAGGTATAGGAACATAAGGCCACTAGGATATAAGAACTAGAAATACTAGAATTATTGTGTGAACTGGGCAATTTGGATAAATTTTTTTTTTTTTTTTTGCAAATTTGACCATGCAGATATGTTTAACATGGTGAATTTGCTGGGAATCAACTTGCTGGATCATGTATTTTCGATGAAAAATGTGATTTTTATATGCCTAAATATTTATGAAAATTCTTAATCATCTTTCAAGCCTTAAAAATCTTACTTATGCACTCGGATGATTCAAGAAGTGGTTCTTATAAATCCAAGCGTGGAGATCATATCCGTACATTTAGATTTAAGTAAAGAGAATAAAAAAGATCATGAAAGTCTTGGTTCATATGGTAATTCTAATATTTCCGGTTCTCATATTCTAGTGTCGTAGTCTTATTTTGTGACATAGATTATACGTTGTAACAAATGAAAAAAGAAATTTTCAGTCGATCTCTCATCGGCGCAATCTCTAACTGTGTTAACCTGTTTTAATTTGATTAATAAAAAGTTTTCTTACCTCCCAAACAAAAAACAAATGGAAAAGAATAGGAAAGATTTCATTTAGGTGCCAGCCTTTCCACATAATCCAAAGCATGAGCCTCACTTTTTTGAATTTCTCGATATAAGCTTATTTTATGTATCTATTTTCTATGCATCATTTCACTTTGTATATATATTTTATGATTTTTTTTATATATTACACTTAAAATATTTATTATATTTATACGATAATACGAGCTCTCCCATGCTGAGCCTAGCCGAACACCTTGTGTTCGAGCTCGACTCGTTTAACCTAAACGAGTTGCTCATGGCTCGGATCACCAGCTATACGAAAGGAACACGAACCAGCCTTACTGAAAACTGTCAACCCGATATCTACCTTTATTATTGTTTAGTAATTCTTGTTACATCTCAAGTCAAATTACAATAATATATTTTATAATCAAATGATTAAATTATTTAACCTTTTTTTCTATGAAAAATAAACATTTATTATTAATATAAAAAATAAGAGACAATACGGAAAACGGGGAAAGTAACCCAAGCAGACAACAGTCTCCAGTAACCCAAGAAAAGAAAAAGCCACTAATATTTTTTTTAAAAAGGCGTGTGTTTGAGAGAGCAGTGATGATTTTCCTTTCCGAAAACCAGAAAAGGCAAAAAGACGAAGGTGTGCGATCAACGGACGCCTCTCTTTTCATTAATGTCGTCTGCTGCTTCTTCCTCCCTCCTTCCTCCTCACCACTTTCCTCCACCTTTATCCTTCTTGACACTCTCCTCACCATTCTCCAATAATCTCTCTCTCTCTCTCAAACACCGAAACCCCAACAAACAAATCCCTCTCTAGGGTTTGCTCTCCCTCGATCAAGCCCTCTCCCCATCACCCCTGGTGTTGCTTCGATCTTCTTCTCCTTCTTCTTGGCCTCGAGGATCGATCGGAAAATGGAGCTCGAGGTTATTGTCAAGAGGGACGTCGAGCACGGAGGGGAGAAATCGAGCCCCACCGGGCCGGCGCTCGTGCTGTCGAACTCCGGCAAGAGGATCGACCAGGCCGGGACGCCCAATAAGTACGTGAAGCAGGTCACTGGGAAGCACAACGACATGGAGCTGCACCTCGCGGCGAAGAAAGGGGACCTCGCCGCGGTGCGCCAGGTCCTCGCAGGGATAGACGAGCAGATGGTGGGTGCAGAAGGGGCGGAAGCCGACCCCAAGAGGGCGGAGATCCGGGCGGCCGTGTTGAACGAGGTGAACGAGCTCGGGCAGACGGTGCTGTACATCGCGGCGGAGGGGGGGCATCTGGATATGGTAAAGGAGCTGCTGTGTTGCTCGAGCCGGGAGAGCGTGACGAGGAAGACGAAGGCAGGCTACACTCCGCTGCATATCGCCGCAAAGCAGGGGTACCAAGGTGATAATTCGGTGCTGGTTCTGTTATTTATGAGGTGATTTTTGTTTACTAGTAAAAAATAGGTGATCGGTTGATCATGCCGAGGTGAAAAACGTGGTTTAGCAATCTTGGTTATGTTTAATGAAGTTAAATTGCTCTAGGCAATTGGATGAGAACATTGAAACTTTAGATTCTTTTTCCTTCTTTTTCCCTTTTCTTTTTTTCTTAATTTTTTTTTCTTTTTTCTTCTTCCCCCTCTCGCCCCTCCACTCTTATTTTTCTTCTTGTTTCTCCTTTTTTTTCTTTTTTCCTTTTTTTTGTTCTTTACATGTATGAGTATATCACACACACACACACACACACACACACACACATGTATGTATATATATATATATAATGTTTATGTTCAATGTTATGCAATTTTATGAATTTTGCGATATGTTACATTGAATTACACACTTCATTTATAATTACAATCATATGTTTGTTACTAAATTTAGCTATTTATTGTAATATTTCTGTTTTTTATGTTGTTGTTTTTTTGTCTCATCTAGACTAACCGACTAGTCCTTTCAGGGGTCTTTCTCCTAGGCTCTGACTAGCGCTTCTAGTGCTTCTGACAACTAAACTAACAAACATCTAACAACAGTCATAACTCACAAGCATGATTTTTTTATATCAAAGTCATGTATTGCATAACTAAACAAAAGAAGAAGCATCATAATCTATCTATGTTCATCAATTATAACGAAAACAATATTCAAATGATGAATTTTCTTCTTCTTCTCCTCGGACTTCCACCTCATTCAGCTTTAGGCCAACATAATCACTATTTTCATCATCCACCTGAACCTCCAGTTGCCTCTAATCCTCATCATCATTCAAGACACCAGGCTCTTTCTTTTATCCACTCATCTAATATGTCAACGTTGTCATTATTGATGGGGTCGTAGTTGCTCCTTTGGCATCTTCTTGATTCTCTTTGTATTTGTCTGTTACTTTTTTTTCAATCTCATGTTGTAGGAGACAAATACAAGATCATTCAATCATGAATACTCCAATCTATTCCTTTTCTTTGTGTGGATGTGCTAAAAAATCTCCAGTATCTCTCACATCCACTCATGTTGCATCCCTGATTCAATATATGCTGTACAAACCTAGATAATGCAGGAACTTCTCTACCAAATTTATTCCACCATTGATGTGAACCAACAAAAGAAAAACATATCATGAAAAAAATATTCAGACCTTCTAAACTAGAACACGTTTCTAAGTAAGGCCCATACAAACTAAATGTCATTCAAGAATGAAAAACGTGTGGCTGGTGTAGGTCCCTCAAAGAACACATATCAAATGCAATTAAAACAAAAATAAAGAAGACAATCAAATCTCACTACTAAGTCAATTAAGTTGAGTATTCAAAAATATATCCTAAGTTAATTACACCTTAATTAATTAGCTAATATGGGGCCTACTTTAGTAACACCTAAGAGAGAGAAAGGTTTGGAGATAGAGAAGAGAGAGGTGGCGTGTGGGAGAGATAAGAGAGAGAGAGAGAGAGACAGTTGGCACCTAAGGTGGGGGGCCCACACGTTTTCACTCCAATGTTTACCTAATCTAAAGTTAATCTAAGGAAGTTGAATAAATTTACTTTCAATAAATCGTTAGCTAAAAGTTAGGGAAAATATTAACTAATAAAAAGCTACTTTTTGAAAAGCCAACTAAGAAACCCTATAAATTAGATAACCAAGTGAATGGCGATTTGTTTTTCCTAAATTAATGCTAAGTGAATCTAATTTAACTAAGGTAATCCTAAATTAATTACCTACCTAATTGTTACTGCTGAGAACCTACCGTTACAAAAATTGGAAAGCTAACTAAACTTAAAAAAAATTGAAATTCAAAAATCCTTAGAAATATGGCAACTAATCCACTCACGATTTTTACTTTCCTTATTAGGGTAAATAACTCTAATTTACTAAGGTCATCCTAACTTTAATTACCTAAGGGTTAATGCTAAAAGCAACCTTCATAAAAGTGAAGCTAAATTCAAGGAAATTGAAAGTAAAAAAAAATCTCCTAGAAATAGGGAAATGAACCCACGCCCCTACTAGTTAGGAAACAAATTTTTTTGTCTTTTTTCAAAACCTTGACTAAGACAACCTAAGACTAGCACTAATCAGCACACTTCAAGGGGGTCGACCTCCTTGAAGGCTAACTACCCCAAAAAAATGGATTTTGAAATTTAAAACCTAATCAACAATTGCTGAAAATAACTTACTAAATGCAGCTGACAAAAATGCCCATGGTCAAAGGGTCAATGACTAAAAACGTCTTTACACGTCTGACCCAGACTGAACTTCGATTTGCAGAGGCCGGAATTCATGGCTAGATGCCGGAAATTCCAATATGCACGCCGGATTTTAAAAAATGAGTTTATCGATTTTTTTTTAAATCGTGCAAACTTCAATGGAGTTTAATCTTGTGTAGTCAACTAATGCAAATTAGATTTTAGTTCTTGAGATTCTCCCATGGCATATTCTTACTTTTAACAGAAAAAAATAATAAAAGAAAAGATTATACAATTTTTATAAGTTTCAATCCTAAACTACGAAAGAGATGCAAGAAGGCTTACCTTTCGGAAGCCCGATGAGTGTAGGTTCAAGAAGAGCGGACCATGGCTTCCGGATCACTCTAAGGACGTCCTTTAATGGACGCTTCAATGTCTGCAAAAATCCAGCAAGGTTCACGGTGGATGGGTAGAGGAAAGAACATTGGAGTGTCCAAAAAAGAAAAGCCGTTAGATGCAAGAAGATCAACTCGAACTTTAACAATGCTTTATTGCTCAAGCACGAATCACGCCGTTCTCCTATTAAATCCCTGCAAAAACACAGCAGCAACCATGAAGAAAGATGAAACAAAGAAGCACAAAGAAATTAAAAATGAAGGGGCAAAGAAGGATGAAGTGATAGAAGGAAGAATTTAGCTGGATTTTCGACGAAGAATATGGAATAGGTTCAAGAGACAAATTGAATTTTTTTTCTTCAGCCATGGACAAAACCCCTCAATGGAAAACACGTCCCATATGAGGAGACTCAGAAAACTACTTTTTGAAAATTTCAAAATACCTCTTATTTTTCAAAGAAATTCATTTTCACTTTAAAACTCCTTTAAAATGCATTTGGCCTAAAAACGCTCCTTTATTTTGAGTTATTTTGAAATTTGTAAAACATGAAGTTAGATGGATTTGGGTTTAGGAATGGATATTAGGATCTTGTCTGATCAAAAACCCACAATGCTTAGTCTGGGTCGGATTTGGATCCGATCCACTATCGATTTTGCTTCAGAACATTGAAATGCCTCTAACTTCTTTATTTTAACTCCGTTTTCGCTCAAATTTGAAACGTAGCTTCTTGAACCTTACACCGACCTAATCATGGATTTAAATGATGAAATTGCACTTAGATGCATGCAATTAATGACTCAAATATGCTGCATTTCATGCATCATCAGCCGCCCCCAAGGGTGGGCCCCACCAGCCAGCAGTTCTTAATTGAATGGGATACAAATCAAGGTCAAACCGATTTGTATCAATCTTCAAGAAGAGTTTCATCTTCCAATCTTAATTTCACATTGACAATCTCAAGCATATCTACTTTATTATCATATGATATTCTTGATTTGGCAATAATATTTGCAGTCAGCTTCATTTGAGATAACATATATCCTCTAAGAGAGTAAGTTACTTTTATACCTAAAAAATATCTCAAATAGCCAAGATGAGACATGTCTAAATGTTTTCTAAGAATTATTTTAATTTCATCAACCCTCTTTTTGTCACTTCTTGTAATGATCATATCGTCCACGTACAATAGAAGAATAACAATGTTAAAACACTTTTTCTCTCTCGATCTCAAGACCAGGAGGAGGATCCATGTACACTTTCTCATTTAGGTCACTATTCAAGAATGCATTTTTAACATCTAGTTGGTAGACAAGCCACTTTCTAATAGATGCTAAGGCAATAAGAGTCCATACACTAGTCATACGTGCTACATGTGTGAAGGTTTCCTCATAGTTAATACCATACTCTTGAGAGTAATCTTTGGCCACTAACCTAGACTTAGGGCTTGTTTGAAATCTCGGTGCTGGGATGGGCCTTTATGCATTTGGTGATCCCGAGGTAAAATCTTGGTCAAACTACCTTGGTGGTCCTGTTTGGAATCTCGACGTTGGGATGGGCGTTTATGCATTTGGGATAGGAAGTGAGTTCCTTTCTCCTTTGTATTTACACTAATTCATGGATTTGGCAATTGCCACTTCTTTAAATGCATAAACTCCATAAACGCCCATCCCAACTGCAGATTCTAAACGAAGCCCTTATATCTTTCTAAAGATTCATCCCCATTGGTTTTAACCTTATAAACCCACCTATATTCTGTAGTCTTTTTTTCTATAGGTAGAGATTGAATTTCTCAAGGTTTTGCTTTTTCTAAGGCTCCTAATTACCATTTTCTTGTTCAAGAAAATTTATGTTTCCTGAAACATACAATTTATCATTTTTCAAATCATAGCATCTATATCCTTTTTTGTTTTTCGCATAACCAAGGAACACACATGGCTTTAGGGGAGAGCTTATCATTCTTTTCAATAAGTACAAAACATTTGCATCCAAAAACTCTTAATCTACTTAAGCCGGGAGTGGTTTGATAGAGTTTTTCAATTAGAGAGATTTTTCCAAGAGAATGAAGACATTCGGTTTATAAGATACACTATGGTTAGTGCACCTTCGGCCCAAAAGTTTTTTGGAATATTCTTTGAAATAAACAAAGTTCTCATGGTTTCAATGATATGACGATGTTTTCTTTCGGCCAAACCATTTTTTGTGAACTGTTTGGACAAGATCTTTGATGTGTAATGTTGTTTTCTTTCAAATAATTTTTGAAATCATTGGGTAAATACTTTCCTCCTGAGTCAGATAAAAAAATGACAATATTTGTTTGAAATTGATTTTTCACAAGCTTATGAAATTCTTTAAAACATGAAAACACTTTGGATTTCAGCCTAATGTAATAAATCCAAGTATATCTAGTATAATCGTCAATAAACACAACATAATGAGAAAATCCTTCTTTTGATATGACTGAGTCAGTCCCCATAGATCCGAATGTACAAGTTCAAAAGGTGTTTGGGAGACAGTTCTAGAACCAAACGGAATGGATTTCATTTTCCCAAGAATACAATTATTGCACACAAATTCTTTTTCAATATAAGAATCTTTCAACAAATGAAAAATAGACAATTTAGATACTGAAATATATTATGTAAAGTTGCATTGACTATAAAGTTGTAGCATATTCATATTTTACTTTCTTTGCCATTTTGCATATATGCAGTAGCATCAAAATTTGTTAATGTACCCCAAATGGCAGTTGCTTACTAATACATATTATAGGCATTGTCCAGGTACTCTTGGACCATTATCCTGAACTGAGCAAAACAGCTGATCTGAAACATGAGACTCCTTTGATATCAGCAGCAACAATGGGGCATGTGGCGATTGTAAATGTATTACTGTCCAAAAATTCGAGCTTGTTAGAGATCTCAAGAACTAATGGCAAAAATGCATTACATCTAGCTGCACGCCGTGGTCATGTAGATGTTGTAAAAGCATTGCTGGAGAAAGATCCACAATTAGCACGAAGAACTGACAAAAAAGGACAAACCGCATTGCACATGGCTGTAAAAGGAACGAACTGTGAAGTGGTCAAGCTGCTTCTTGATGCAGATGCAGCTATAGTAATGTTACCTGACAGGAATGGCAATACTGCCTTGCATGTGGCTGCAAGGAAAAAGTGGGTAGAGGTATGGTTCTATCTCTCGTGAATTTACATTGTTTCCCCTCTTTTTTCATCTGAATATAACCTAAATAATTTAAAGTGAATTCTTTAGTTGTCTTGTTACTTTGGTAGATATATCCATTTTAGATTGTGAAATTAGTCATTCAGCAGTTGAGTTCCCAGGTAACCTTGGTTTCTAACAGTCTACTCTCTTTCTCTCTCTCTCTGTATGTGTGTGTGCGCACATGCACATATTTATAATATCACCCTTTTTGTAGTTCAGATCAAGAAAAATGTTATAAGCCATTTTTAGCATGTTTTTATAGTTTAGCAGGTTCCATTGTACCACTATTGTTTCTTACTTGAACCAAATGCTGCCCTCTTCAATCCTATTATGATGCAAGATGGTATCTCCAATCAAGAAAGAACCACTTGATTTTCATATTGAAGTCTCTTGCATACTGTTAGAAACTTGGAGGCATCATTATGTGTAAGAGCTTATGGAAGAAGAGAGTTACTTATATGCCAAGTTGTTACTTCCATTAGACAGAGTAAGGACACTGAAATTATAAATAGATTAGTTGTTATCTCTATATTCCTGGCTTTTATTTGAGATAGATTTTATATGACAATCACTTTAGATTATTTGTGAACAATCTGATTTTGCAAGCAGTTTTATTTATTTAAATGGAAAAAAAAAAGTTGGTACATGAGGATGTGCTGAATAGTTTAACATTAAAAACTAGATTTGGGAAGCCATAACACAGACTAGATACAAAAAAATGTAACGACCAACATAAAATAAATCATTATATTGACACTCTTCTTATTTTTCTTTCCCTCGTTCTTTTTACCTTGATAAGTGAACTTTCTTTAGGAGGTTCCTAGTGCACTCTTCCTTTTTCTTTGGATCATTTGAAAGCCAAGGAGACTGGTTAGGTTGTGTTTTTTGCATTCAAGGGCAAATCTCTTTTCCCATATCTAGGTAGAATGCTAACAGCGAGAGGCTTATCATGACACCATCTCTTGCAACAATAGGGCCCAGGCATTTGTTTCAAACAATAAGCAATAATTGATTCAATGAGAAACCTTTTTGGGCTAGCCTAAGGGAGAACACCACCCCTCCCGGCCACAAATCACTGACTGCACATTGGTAGGCCTCTGGATGGTAAAACCCTTGAGGTTCCCCCTGCTCACCGTGGTCCGTGGACTGCTTCCAGCTTGGACCTTGTGGCAAGGGAGAACCCCATGAGTTTTGAACTTCAGTGATTCCATGTCAGGTGACAAACCAGTCATGCCTAGCCAGGAAGGCAGATTGTGAACCTTACAGTATGAACCTGTTGTGCACCACAAGATACAGACTGTAAGATATTTCCCCTCTTTGTGTATGTGCTTTCCTAGAGTTTGTCGTTAATACATCACTATCAAGTCACACAATTACGTAGCTCAAGGATCTTCTAGAAATGTAATTTTGGGTCTTTTGGAAATGTAATTTTCTATCAGAAGATATTTATAACATGAGAACAGGATCCAGCTGTGTTCTGCTATTTATGACTCAAAGGCACGTAAATGCTTTTAACCTTAACCATTCGCTGTCTAAATGAACTTTGTAGGAAAAAGCATGCCACCCAAGCATCAAAACTCAGCTAGCAATTTGTTTCCTGGCTTCAAGTTCTTGCGTGGTGCTTTTGCTATGAATCTTGTCCATGGTGCTTTTTCTATGAATCTTGTCCACAAGTCTTTCTTGTTAATAGCTATTATGGACACAACAACCCATTCCAGGTGCACAGACGTCTTCAGGTCCCTGGGCTTGATATTGGCACTTCTTGTCTGATTATCTTTCGAGATGTGTAATTATTGGCTTGTTGGAGGTTTCATGCCTAAGTGCCTTTATGGGCATTATAAGGATGTTTCTAGTCATTGCCATGATACTTAATGTAAACAATCAATTACCACTCGGATAGTCATACATTCTGAAGGTCACACTATTCATAATACAGTAGTATTTACTCCAATTCACCATTATTTTTGTTACCCATTTTGGCTTGCAATCTAGGAGTTATACTAGAATGTCATTAGTCTACTTGTTATAGTAAACCAATGAGAGAAGTTGGGTTTGCACTTTGCAGATATACTGATCCAGCTTACTCTTTTCAGGAGCTGTTTTAAACAAAGGCTTTAGGGCCTCAGGATTCACGAACTGGCTGCAATTTCAATATTTCCCTTAGGGGTTGTTTGTTTCATGCCCTTTCCTGTGAAAGAGGCCCTCTTTCCCATGGGAGGTAAAAGAAAATCCATATGTAAATGGAAAGAAGCAAATTTCCTATCAAAATGGATTCACACCTCCTCCATAGTGAAGCACTTTCCCTCCTTGGCATCCTTTTCAATGGAAAGTGACTTCTCTTGGGTGGGAGTGTAACAAATGCCCCCTTAGAAAAATAAAGATTGTGTTGCAGTTTTGCCCATTTCTTTCTAATCGCATGAATCTGTCACATAATTAAACTGAAGGTGGATACTTGCAAAAAAAGGAAAAAAATGAAAGATGGAACAGTTCCATGTTTCATAAACTGGATATTAAATTGATGAAACATGTTTGTACATTGTGTAAGGCTCTCTGGTTCAGGATATGGATTTCATCGACTGATTTGAGCAAATATTTGATTACATGTTGCTTTCTTGAAACTTTGTGGCTGTTGATCAAGTTGCTGCGTCAGCATCATTATCTAATCATGCCTTATTTTCACCCAGATAATGAATGAGCTCCTACAACTGCCAGACACCAATGTAAATGCCCTGAACAGAGCCCACAAGACAGCTTATGACATTGCAGAAGATCTGCCTTCCTCAGAAGAAGCCACTGAAATAAAGGAATGTTTGCAACGATGTGGGGCCCTCAGGGCTAATGAATTGAACCAGCCAAGGGATGAGCTGAGGAAGACGGTTACTGAGATTAAGAAAGATGTCCATACCCAACTCGAACAGACCAGAAGAACCAACAAAAATGTTGATCGCGTTGCCAAGGAGCTCAAGAAGATGCACAGGGAAGGGATCAACAATGCTACTAATTCTGTTACTGTGGTTGCCGTTCTTTTCGCTACGGTAGCGTTTGCTGCCATCTTTACTGTTCCAGGTGGAAATGACATTGATGGAAGAGCAGTTGTAGTTAAGTATGCCTCATTCAAGATTTTCTTTATTTTCAATGCGATTGCTCTGTTTACATCATTGGCCGTGGTGGTGGTTCAGATTACCTTGGTACGAGGGGAAACAAAATCAGAACGGCGGGTTGTTGAGGTGATTAACAAATTGATGTGGTTGGCTTCTGTCTGCACGTCTGTAGCGTTTCTTACTTCTTGTTACATTGTTGTTGGCCGACACAACGAGTATGTTGCTATTGTTGTAACGTTGATTGGAGGTCTGACAATGACAGGTGTCTTAAGTGCGATGATATGTTTTGTGTTCAAGTCTAAGCGGAGTCGATCAATCAGGAAGAAGAAGTCCAAGCTTTCTAGGATGAGTATGTCTCATTCATGGCATGTTCATTCTGATGTCTCAGACTCAGGTATTCAGCCAATTTATGCAATATGATCAGGTAACAGCCATGGTGAGTGGTCTTGATAGAATATCAAGATGTCTGCGGCTTATGGTGATTGTTCAGGATGCTTGTAATGTCGCACTTGTGGCTAGAATTGACTATGGCATCTCCGGTGGAAGGGTTGTTTGAAATAAGTAGTCAAATGAAATGATGCCATTTATGTGTAATAGAGATAGCATGCTTACTCGAACTGTCACTTGACTGAGCAGTCTGGCTAACTGCCAAAGGCACTTTTTCACGTGCAATCATTTCATTGGTCTTGCACACCAAACTCTGCTCTAAATGCGTATTCTATATGGTTCTAGCAGTCTTATACCAGCTAGGAAGTACACTCGTGTCTTAGCTTGGTATGAGCTTCGTATGTATCACGACTCTATAGGCACGCTCAAGTATAGCTTAGCTACATAAGAAATAAGGCCTTGTGATCCTTAATCCAAAAATCAGTTGATAATTGTATGCCTTATTTAAAAGCATCGTTCAGATTCATTCGTTGTTTTTAGGCATTCACTTGTTTAATCTTGAGTCACCGAACCACCTAAAAATTTATTCAAATCGAGATGTCTTTAACAAAATCCTTAAGGACAATATCATCTGATCTGTTGACACTGTTTAAGTAAACAACACTCTACATTTGTAGAGTCACACATTGTTACACCAATGATACGGTTGCCTATCGCATGTCATGCTATCATTGCACGTGATCAAGCCAATGCATTTTCTACTCAATAGAGTTTTGCGCTGCACATGCTCCATTATGAAGGCCTATTGTGAAACATTCTTTTTCACCCAAACCATTGTCGTCCTTAACATTGTCAGTACAAGTACGATTACAGAGCTTTTGCTAATATGAAAGTTTTTCTTTGTACTTATCTTTGGTCTTTTTTTTCACCTTACTCAGCTTGTTCTGGTTTTCATTCGTCATTGTTGCAACCTTTAGCACGCTAAGTTTTATTCCTCAACGCACTTCAAATCGCTTAGACAATGATCTTTCACTCCAACAACATCGAGCATTCTTCACTCGTAGGATCCCAGTGTAGTCTTATACATAAGCAAGTTATCCTTTCTCGCATGACAAACTTGTCGTCTTTACGATCACGGTTGGGGCACCTTATGACCTCAGCAAAGGCAATTCCAAGTCCTTCGTGGTCATCATAGAAAAGAGCGTCCATCAATACGTACCACATGGATATCAACTTTCTTAAAACATCAACTTGCGATTTTTTAATTATCCAAACTAGTCCTCAAGTGGGAGACACCTACTTATATATCACTCCAAAGTGGTTCTTCAAAGCATTTTTCTGATCACTCGTCCACGCAAGAGGCAACTCACGGCCCAATGCTGCAACTCACATTCGAAGCTAGCAAACATGTTCTTGTAAGAATTAAATCGCTTAGCAATAAACAACAACTTTTTTTGCATACACAATCCATAGAGAAATTGTCAAACTCAATCAACCAAAATGATGAGCATTCTGCTCAAGATGAGCACTCTGCTAACCTACAATCTTGGGAGAGAACATAGAAGTTCAATTGAATATCTCATACTCAAAGGTGCAAATCCATTCAACTGAATTCAACATGCATTCTCTGCATGCATAAGGCAAATGTCATGCTCCACCTGCAAGCTTGATGCACAACTCGTAAGAATCTTTAGCTTATCTACATTCTCTTAGCCTACTAAATAGCAATCTTACACTTCTTCTTACCATCGACAAGATGACCAATACCCTGCCAACAACTTTCTTTTATGTTCGGTCAACCACACTTCATCTACGCAAATTTGCGTAAACATGACAAACTGTCATTGCCCTCTTTAGTGTTGCACTCAATGAACAACAATGTCTTCGTGAATTTTTTTATTATGATGCCAATTGTCACGGGCATAGATTTTTTTGCAAACTCGCAATGCACCAGATTGCCTAGTCTGGTCAACCTAATGGCCAAAAGTCGCACATCAACATGTTTTCATGTGCCGAATCATTACATTGGCCCTATGCACCACCTCGTAGCTGCCTAGCAAAAGCTGATCAAGCATGTCTCGAGATGCATATTCTATCTGGTTCATGTCACTTATGTGCATAGTCATCCTATACCGGCTAGCAAGCATAAAAATGTCTTAACCTCATGTGACATGAAGCGTATCACGACTTCATGGGCACTCCCAAGCATAACCTTGCCTAAAAAGGATAAGGTTTTGCAACCTCTAGTCTGAAGATCAGTTGATGATTGTATGGCATAGAGAAGAGCACCACCTATACTCATTCATCGACTCTTAATCCTTCATTCGCCTAGTCCTAAGTCACTATACTCGGTTGAAACCACTTAAGGTGATCATTGAAAAAATTAGCCATAACCTACACACACCTTCGTGCGTCCATGCACTACGCGTGAAAAATTTATTTAATTCAAGAGGTCCTTAACCAAATCTCTAAAGACAATATATTATGATTTGCAGGCACTGCTTAACCAAATAATGCTCCATGTCTGTGCCGTTACACACCGTTGCATCAACGATGATAGTGTTGCATATTGTATGTCATGTTACCATCCAGAGTCGTACCAGTGTTTTATGGGGCCTGAGGCGGAGGGAGAAAATGCCCCTCCTATTAATAGTAGGAGTTCGGGGCCAGCGCCTCGAATTTTTTTTTAAAGAATCAAAATAACAATAAAATTTGCATTCACATTAAACAAATATAATATTCCAAATATTTATATTATATTAAATAAAAATGTATAAAATATTTATATAAACTACCTAAACAATACTCGTCTGATTGTTTTAGAGGCAAAAATAGTTATCAAATCAGTTTAATCAAGTTGTTCAACATTAACTAACAAAGATTAACTAATACAAATATTTATATTATTTTTAGATTTAACTAGCAATAACATCAATTAACTAAACAGATGGGGAGCTCGGGCCTTAAAAATGGGCTCCTAAATTTTTTTGGGCCCAGGGGCCCTGAGGCCCAAGCCTCATTGGCCTCTTTACAAGTCGGGCTTTGTTACCATCCCATGTCACCGATCAAGCCAACACATACCGCACATTCGTAGACTCGATGCATTTTCTACTTAATAGAGCTCCACCTTACGAACAAACACATACAACAGACATGCATATAAAGCTTTCATGTGATCTTTCAAACTAAAGCTTAGGTGGCTGTGAAAATGTGTCATGCATTGAACGAACCTGCCCTTTACGTGTAGACACAATCCCCTGTCTTCTTGTTCCGTGTGTGTGAGCATTGATAGGCCAACGTAATGCTGATGAACTGCTCATCATCATCCTTTAGGTAGCCTTGAAGATTGATGGGCTATGTCACAATGACACTATTTAGGTACTTAAGTTTCGTAGTAGCCTGATCTTTTGACCTTTATCAAGCTATGGTTACGAGGCACAATGGTCTGGTAACATGAGAACGCTGCACTGAACACAAAGATGGTTTCAGGTACGGAGACCATTTCCTTAGGTAAAGTACCTGCAAGCAGGGGCGTAGCTAGGATTCATGTGGGGGGGGGGGGGGGGGCAAACAGGGGTGTAGAAAGAAAAATGTATTTGTGTGATAGTCGGGGGTTCGGGGGCAGCGCCCCCGAAAAAATTTTTTTTTGAGATAAAATAAAAAATGGCTACAATTATTAATAAAAATCTATTTCATATGGACAAATCAAACTATTTGCTGCAGTCAGGGCTGGGCTAAAAAATGGATAAAAATCTATTTCATATGAAATCAGGGCAGGGCTAGGACTGGGCTTTTAAATTTTTTTTTTTTTTTTAACTGTTTGGGGAGGCAGGACTGGGCTACAGCCCAGTCCTGCCCCCCCTAGCTACGCCCCTGCCTGCAAGTTGTCCATCGTCCACCTCTGAAATGCATAACGCAATCTGCAGGCACACTGCCTTACCCCTCTCCCAAGATCTGCCTCAAAAGAATTTCTGCATTTTACTTTGGTTATGGGCCTTCAGTACAAACCACCCAAGGACCAACCTGGCCGCTTTACATCACTAATATTTTCTTGTGTTTAGAAACTTCCAAAACCTCTCATTTTCATAATGGCAAAGATATAGTAAGAACTGTTCTTTCACGTGAATAACAAGAGAGAAATTATACGGCACCTGCAAATAAGTAAGCACTAATGGAAATGCTACATGCAACATAGCGAATAATGTCCGTATATATATATATATATATATATATATAGAGAGAGAGAGAGAGAGAGAGAGAGAGAGACCTGAGTAATAAATTTAATTTTGTCATCATGAGAAAGATTTTCTTAGCTTATATATCCAAACAATTCTACAACGCAAAACTGAAAACTGAATCTGTAATGAAGGATCTGGATCAAAGATACTTTTGCCATCACATTATTAAAAAGGATAACTGTTTCCACCACTTATCAGTAAATTTTGTAAACTTAAAGCTCAAAGAAGATTATTAATATAGGATTGAATCAGCATTAACAATTGCTTTGATGTAGAATGTTTTATAGTTGTTGAAAAGCGTAGAACATGTTAATGGTTCTTCCAACTTGCCTTAAACCATATGAAAAAAGCCTCCAACAGTGTCATCTAGATACAATACACAGGAGAAGCAGAACCCACCTACATGGACCAACGGGGCTCCGCTTGTCTGGCAGGAGCAACTACTGCACGTCACCTTGTGTTGGGGGCGTTGCAGGTTCAAAACCCAATGGTATAGTTGTATAACTGGTAAGGGTCTGCCTAACCCCAGCTTGCCTTTAAAAAAAAAACCCACCAAGATGGCCATTTTAAAACTGCTAAAAGTATATAAATCAGTGCAATAACTTACTGAGCCCAAGACTAACTTATAGTCTTTCATATTATCTCCATTCTAAAGCACAAAAGACACTAAACGCGACATAATTCTTCAATCCCTATACCTTTTGGAAGCAGATCAGGTCATGGTGAACATGAGCGTTTTTGCTCATGCCGACATGGTGGCCGTCTGTTTGCATTTTGGATGAATGCCAAGTGGTTTTGTTGACTTTTGAGCTTTTTAAAATGCAAATCGGATGGCACCTATGTTCAGCATGACCTGATCTGCTTCCATACCTTTTTGAGTAATTTGAATTCCTATTACCCTTGCAGCCTAAAGTTTTGAGTAGCCTTCATACTAAGCGATTTCCAAGGCAAGAATGATAACCAAGCATGTATACATGTATGAGCTATGACAGATAATCACAAAAAATTAGAAACACTTGTTAATTTGTAACCCAAATTAGGGATGGCAGTGGACCAGGGCGGGGGACAAGGTCTCCACCCCCACCTCGTTTCAAAATAGGAACCTTCATCCCTGCACGGGGATGGATTTTAACCTCCACCCCGGCCTCCATCCCCGGTCCAAACGGGGGTGAGGCGGGGTGGGGCCCCGTTTTCCCTCGGTCTATGATCATTCCTTACAGGATTGGGGATGGAGTGGGGGCGGGGATTGAGACGGGGACGGGGTGGGGCGGAGAAAAGTGTAAGTCTATCCCTGCCTCCATCCGCGCACATGGATAGATTTTAACCTTCATCCCCGCCTCCATCCCCGTTTCATGCCCTTCATCCCCGGTTCAAATGGAGCGACGTTGTCCCCCGGTCCACTGCCATCCCTAACCCAAATAGAGCCTAAATGAAATACTTTACACGAAAATGGACATTGATTTCTAAAAATTACTGCCAGCTCAACTTAAAAGCTTTTTATGAATGAATTTAATATAAAAAGTGGTTGATGATAAAAACACTGTCCATTTGTGCCAACACGATTTGACGTTTGTTCCATTCATGGTGGCTCAGCATTCCGAAATTGTGAAACAACTAACCCGTATACATAGGTAGGGGTGGCAATTTCTGACACGACCCTACCCGACCCGCCAGCCTCTTAGGCGGGTTCGGGTTGGGCTTAAGCCAACCCGTTTAATAAACGGGTCGACCCGTGTAACCCGTTTATTAAACAGGTCGGGTTCGGGTTGGGGGTATGCCAACCCGCCAACCCGGCTGACCCGTTTAATAAACGGGTTAGGCGGGTGGGTCAACCCTCCAAGCCGACCCGCCAACCCGTCTGCTCGACCCGTCAACCCGCCAACCCGACCCGTCAACCCGTCCCGCCAACCTGCCTACCTGCCAACCCGATCCGTCAACCCGACCCGCGAACCTGAAAACCCACCCGTTTACCCGAATGGGTTGGCGGGTCGTGTCGGGTTACCCGTTTATTAAACGGGTCGGGTTCGTGTTTGCCACAGCCGACCCGTTTAATAAACGGGTCGGGTTCGGGTTGAGGTATGCTGACACGCCAACCCGCCAACCCGACCTGCCAACCCGCCAACCCGACCCGATTGCCACCCCTATACATAGGGGTGTGAATGGGTCGGGTTTATCCGGACCCAACCCTGACCAAACACTATAGGATCTGGGTATGGTGATAAATAAGAAGACCTTATTAAAACTCAGGTCGGGACTCAAAGGTCTTATTAATATATGGATCTGGGTATAGTTTTTGAAATTTTATACCAGACTCAGGCCCGACCCAAAATTTTCAATGTAAAAATGATAAAAATATTATTTTATCAGGTATGATCTGGGTCTGATTCATGTAGTTCTTATCGGGTCCGGTATGGTTTCTCTTATAGTGGATCCGATTAGACTCAAGTCCTACCCGATATCATACCCGAAATAGGGTCCAAGTCTAGTTCCACTTGGATCCGAACCAAACCCGACCCGTTGACACCCCTACTTATTAATTGACACCCCGTCCCCGTGTAACCTGTCTGGGAGGCTTTCTTGGAAAGCTTGTTTTCCGTAAACTAACAAAAGACGCATTGTTTTCCATCAAAATCTGATCCTGGAGAGAGAGAGAGAGAGAGAGAGAGAGAGAGAGAGAGAGAGAGGAATGGAGGAGAGTTCTGAGGAAAGTGGCGGATCAATTGATCCTTACTCCTACAAATTGGTACTCTCTTGCCCTACGGGCCTCTCCAGATCTCAGGTTCTCTCTGGATCTTCTTCGCTTGTGCATAGTATAGGGTTTCAATATTTTATTGTGTTTCATTTTGATTCCTTAGATTGGCTGTTCGTTGTCCAAAAATCCGCTTTCCTCTGTCGTTTTTTCACGAAGGACCGATTTTTTAAGAAATGCACGATCATGGTTCGAATATTATACGTAGTGCGTCTTTAGGGCTTGTTTTTGATACCTGAATTGTGAACTAAGAACCTCATACTGTTAAAAAAGGGTTGGAATGAGAATATTGTTTGAAGAGAGCGACACATTATTGGGAATTACATACGGAAACGGTTGGGAAATGATGGGGATAAAATAATGTGAGCGGCAAATGTTCAATGGTGTTTGAAATTACTTGGAGGCTCTTAAGGGCGGGTTTGAATGCATTGAGTTGGAAATTCCATTGGAATTGGATTCACCAAGTCGAATTCCTGAATATGGCGCCAGACTAGTGACTATTTTCAATGTCTTATTTGATGAGAGTTTGTGATCTGTAGTTTGAGCGTTTTTTCGGTATTTGAGAGAAATTCTGGGCACTGAATCCATCTAAACACAAGGACTTCTGAGTTAGGATGGAATTCCAATTCCAAAAATTTGAGTTTGAGGCGGTCCAACTGCACCTTAATGCCTGCAGAGAATTAGGGTCTTTAATGTTGTGGGAATTTTACATAACTTGGAGAAAGAGAAAAGGTTGATGTTGGTACAATCCAAACGCCCCTAGTGGTTGAAGGGAATTAAGAGCTTAATTTTGTGGGTGTTTTTCATAATCAGAAAGGATGGAGATCTATGTCACCTGGGTACGGTTGCGGGTATGGAGATTATGACACAGCAATTAAAAAAATGTGGGTAAATATCACATAAGTACAAAATAGATTCAAAATAAACTAAATATAATTTAAATATATATGCTATATCTAAAATATATATATACATATATATATATATTATATACTGAAAATATAATTATAAATCATAAATTAAATGCAAACTTGTACGTATGGAGGGTAAAACGGTGTGTCTGGGTGTCAATGTGTCGACATGGGGATATGCGTGTCGACACGGGTACGGAGGGCAAAATGGAGTGTTCGGGTACCATAGACGGAGATTGTTGTTTGCATTGTCTGAAATCTAGTGTGTGTTTTCATTTTTTGGTCGAAGCTTTTGGAAATTGAACACATGAAAGTGTTGGCTATGGTTTCCTGAATAAGCCAGATGGGCTTTTGGTTAACTTTGGTTCGAGGTGAAGATCCCAGATTTCTAAAACTTGGTGTTTGGAATGTGTGGTCAGGCTGTGTCAACACAAATCAGATAAAGTGAATGAGCACTGGATTCAACAACCGTGGGCATCCTTGTTGTTTCTTTATTTCATTTAATGTTGCTATCCATGCTTTTGAATTATAATTCCTTAAGACTTATGTCATTCATCCAAATGTGTCATGTTGTGTTTTTTATACGAAGGAGTGTGCATGTTGAAATGGTCAAGTGCCTAAGGATTTATGAAAAAATTAACATATTTTCTACTACTTCTGCCTATCAAATTATTCAAGGATATTTGCTACTCCTTAGTTCCTTATTTTCTGTTATGCCTTAGTTTGCTGTTCAGTTAATTTGGTCCATGTCTTGTTAGAAGATGGTCTTTCCAATCAAATATGCAGAAGCCATTTATCTTCTATCTTGGGATCCTGGCTTACATTATTTATAATTTACTCTGCTTTGAGGTCATGAAATTTCTAGCTTAGATATGTTTATGCGTACAATAAATTGCTCAGTTTGTGAAGATATTTATGTATGGAGTATAGATAAATTGATGAGTGTTTAAAATCCCATGTCACAACTTGGGAATTTTCAGACCCCACTCATTTGACTCCTGCAGACTTGATACACTTTCTCCTAGGTTTTGGAATTTCATTTGATTTTTTGTTTCCTGTTTTTACATGTACAATTTCTATGGAGAACCTTCTTTGGAACTACTTTTGAGTTGATCTCCTGAACTTTTTAGATTTGTCTCTCTGTTTTTGTGTTTGCTTTATACAGGCTTGTGAAGATGCTACGTTTAAACTTAGGGTATGTTGGCAACACCTGTGATTTTGTAACTTTCACATGTTTCTTGTGATTTTGAATAACATTTTAGAACTTTCACAGGGGCATTGCAAACGTGCAAAAATGCAACCTGTGAATGTGATTCCCATCTATGAATGTTGAAGCCTCAAAACTTGTGAAAGTTTTACACAAGTATGACGGTGTATAAAAATTTCACAAGCATTAATGCTTAGCTGTGAATGTGTTAAATTAATGACATTACATGACACATTCTTATATGATAGATTTTCACACAAGTCAAATTCACAACCTAAAAGCAAACATGAGAAAGTTAATGCTTGAAAACAACGTTGTGTGTATCGTATGATATGGTACTATAAGTATCGTTACTATGAGGAATATTTATATGATACACACTAGTATCGCAATACGAGTGCGTCTCGTACCTGTATCTCATGTATCGTACCCTATCGTATGATACAGTATCAACACACTTAAAAAAGGACCAAATTGTCTTTTTTCCTTTTTAAGATTTAAAGACCTCTTGAGGGCTGACTCCTTCATTTGTGTAGAAGCCATTAGAGAGGTATCCACACACCCTAGGACTCGCGAGAGCGATTTGGGGGCTGATCCATTTCCAAGGGAGAGATATTTTGCGGTTTGTTCAAGTAAGAGTGCATTTCTTCCATTTTTTCACTCATTGAAGTGGGTTAAGATAAAAAAAACCCTATTCTAAGTATTTTTTCTTCTTATTAAGCTTTTTTTGGGGAAGATGACATCAAATGATCCGGCATGGCAATGGGGCACTCGAGTAATGAGTGAAAACCAATTGAAAATCTAGTGCAACTATTGACATATGTGATTTTATGGTTGTAGTTTGTGTAATTTATCATTGTTTCATGTGTTATGTTTTTTTTAGAATTTTTGCTAAATTTTCCTGATTTTCATGAATTTTTTGGATTTTTTTGAATTTTTTTATTAAAAATTTACAATTTTTTATGATACAATACATATGGGTAACAATACATTACTTACAACCTTGCTTGAGAATGTGAATCACACAAATCACTTTCATAGGAACAAAAACTTTTACAGCTACAGTAACCTATGATCAAAACAAACATGCCCTTATTAGCACCATAATACATCTCATGCTAAATGAGTTTCTCTTAGCATTTATCAATCTTTTACCCCTTTAGATCTTACAAGGCACGTTCCTTTGGATTCCCTAATGTCCGACTCTATAAATCAATATGCTATTCCAAATAACTCATAGACAAGGAAAAATGATGCAAGTTTAAATATGCTGCCAAAATAAGTACCTTGCATGGCTATAGTTATCAACATTAAACATTTCTCTTACTCATTCCATTCACAATCACTTTTCAGAGTCATGCCTACTAGATGTTCTTGTTAGTGTAGTACTTGATGAGGGCATCTTAGTCATTTAAGTTAGATAATGGTATGTAATGGCTTATTGTAAATCTTAGTATTTTAACACTTGTTTTGTATACAACACCTAATAGGCTTATTATAAAAACCACTTAATGATTGCCCCCATGCTAGTTGTTGGTTGTCATGCACCAGACATTGTAGCTTTGGTTCTTCTCGCACCTGGCTGCTTGCTTCTTGTGTGCTACCAACACGTCAATTTTGGTGCTTTGCTCCATTCTAGTTGCTTACTTTCTATCTATGTCACAGGGATTCGGCCAGCAGGGTGCCGCACCCGCGTCGACGCGACGCGACTTGGGTGCGGTCAACACACCCAAGGTTATAAATGTCCAAATCTGCACTTGAAAAAAATATACTGTTAAAAATTAGTGTTACGGCTATTAACTGTTAAAAATTAGTGTTATTGCTGTTAAATGTTAAAAATTATATATATATATATATATATATATATATATATATATATACACACACACACACACACTCTCACACCCCTGCACCCAAGTTTTTTTAAAGTGTCGCATCGCTGCACCTGCTCCCGCACCAACATCTATGTGACATAGCTTTCTATCTATTGACCACCATCATAGGTCTATTGTTCATGATGAAATAAAAGTTGTTTGCTTCATCATTCGTATGTTGTCATCAATGCAAGTTTGGTGCTCCCTCTTGCATTGGTCTCTTGCTTCTTGTGTGCTGCCACCAATGCAAAGCTCCTGTTTTTTGCATTGTTATTGCACCATCGGCATCAACTAGGTTTACCAGGATCGTCCTTTCTTCTGAATTGCCATTAGTGTCATTTAATGTTCAAGACAATCGAGCTAAACTTGCATCATCAGTCTCCTAATAAGAACCAGTTTAAGTAAGAAATTCATCATTCATCTCCTACATGACAATAATTCAGGGGATTTTTAAAGAGTAATGGAGGGGATTTCAAGAAAGTAAAATATCAGTTGGATGGCTTGACTGGTCATGGGCTTTATGTTTAGGAGTGAATATCAGGTCGACTTGACTCGACCAGACCTGACTTGAAGCCCTTAGTGACCGACGGGCACAAACCTACCTTCGACCCATTGAGTACCCAAACACGATTGTTATCGGGCTCAGGTAGGAATTTCTAATTCCTACTTGTTGGATTGACTTGGGTTGGGCTGGCCAATTGGTCGGGTTAGACAATGAATTCGGGTGGAGAGAGAGAGAGCTTGTTAGCGGTTGGTCAGAGTTGGGATGGAGGCCAGCAAGCTGGGGTTTGTGTCCAGCCAATGTGGCCTCCTGCCTCCCCTTTCCTCTTTTCTCCCACAACAAAAAACCTTTCTCTTTTTTTTTTGGGTTTAGTTCAGGTAAGGACCCAACTAAAGGGGGTATAACTAATGGGGTTGGGCTCAACTTTAAATTAATCAGGCTTGGGTCTAAATTAGATACCAAGCTCAGCCCATGCTGGGTCAAGTACTCGACTCAATCCACCCCTATTTATGTTCCACCTTCTGATATCTCTTTAATTAATTATTTGGAAATCCTCTGGTACTATCATGCTGAAGATGCTTGACAAGTTTTTTCTTTCAAAATGGTTCAGCCAACCTGTTTTGGAAGGAGTTTGGTGATGCAAATTGGTGAACTGTCTCTTAGACATCAATGACTCTAGTGACAATGTAGAGAAAGGGACCAAATTGGTGGTCCTGGGTGGCAGGGAGGGTGGCAACAACATGAGAACAAGAGTTTTGCATTAATAGTAGCATATGGAATGCAAGCAACTTTCGTGGAAGAAGTATTAGGCCTGCTGTGGTGGAAATGCATAAGAGGTAAGCAACTAGGAGAAGAGAAGCATCAAACTTGCAAATATTAGTGGTGCATGAGAATGAAGCGACTACCATTTGGGTTGGGAAGCCGGTGTGTGTGTGTGTGTGTGTGAGTGGATCGGATCGGTAGTATGGAAAGAATTCAATCTTCTCTTTTTTGAGGGAAAAGGAAAATTTGTTGGAAAACAAATTGATGACGAGGCATTACAATCATGAATAGAAAAGGGAAAATAGATTAAAGTTTTTTTATAATCCAACCCAATTGGAACTAATCCATGAGATATTCCAATCTTCCCAGTAATTAACCCCACACACATGTGAATGTAGTGTTGCAGTCTTTGATTAATGATTTCCAAATTCCAAGTCAAAATGCACATTTTCAAACAGTTGTGTTTCTTTCCTTCCAATCTGCCACCTTTCTTGGAATAGCCTCATCAAGTATCATTTGACACCTAAGCAACTAGGATAAGCATAAAATAGAGGTGTCTAGACTCTAAATATAGGATGACTATAAACAGGTCTATTGTGGGAAATAATCAATCTCTCACATGACGACCCTCAAGGTATGTGATAGAGAATGAAGCTATACTAACGGATAGGAAACAGAGAAATTCCATTCTGGATGAAATAGGCAAAGGATGTAATGAAAACACAAGTGCCCAAGAACAATGCCACTAAGGGATACAATGAGTGCACACACACAAAAGCCTCTAATGGAAAAAATACAATAAGCCACAAAGGGTTAATACATCACACTCACAAAAGGAGCAAGAGAGGACAATAAAAATAAATATAATTTGTATTCAAAATGCTTAAGAAAAACATTCACAAGAGTGGGGATGAAACCCTCTTTAAATAGGCCACAAGGCAGCTCAATAGAGCTGTTGGGGATCTCCCAACAACTATAATTATAGCTGTTGGGGAGCCCCAACAGCTCTATTGGCTGTTTACAAAAATGCCAGGGACACCAAATAAGAAAGATTACAATGCTGCCCCTAATGGAAAGCTCCTATTACATAGGGAGAAAATGATGAAAAATGCCCTTGGTAGGCATTACTAATTTACAATCATAGAAACATAATATATTACATGTATATATAAACAAATATATACATATATGGATATATGTATATATTTTAACAAGGACCCCGTCCCATTCCAGTAGTTATGGTAACCTTTGTCTTTCTCTTTTTAGAAGAAAAATGAGGTGCACCCTCTTTTAGGATATGGGGCCTTTTCTGCGCACGAAAATGGTCAAAGCCTAGTCGAGTATACCATAGCCCCGGCCACACCATCCATCAGTGTTTGACCAGAAAGCCGAATTAGCTGATGGAAATAAGAGCACTTGAAAGATGATAACCATCCTTTTCTACCTTACCACAAAGTTATCATTGGCTCATCAAAGCGAAACTTCTTTGTTTTATATAGACTTTGGAAAGAGTATAGACTTGGGGCACAAGGAACCAGCATGAGGAAAATTACTTGATACCTGTAGGGACTTAGCTGGAAAAGGATTGGTACGAGGAGGAATGGATGCCAGCTAATATAGCATGAGGCAATGAAAAACTTAACTGTAGGTGAACTGCACTAGTTAAGTGAGTCCAAACATACCTTAGGGAAATGATCGTGCCTCATTGCAGTTAAACCAAGCCACTCCTCCAGAATCCTTCAGGTACTTGAGGAGATGTTTCTCTGTTTTTTCTGGAGAGGTAGAAGGCATGCATCAAGAGAGAGAACAAATCTAAACCAACCAGAGTTAGATTTCCAAATTTGTTTATCTATTGTGCTCCAAAGGGACTCCTGAAATCCCTTTTAGGAGTAATAAACTGAGGTAACCTCTAGGCAAATCACCCAATCTAATACGTAAAAGATACCAGAAACAAGCTCCTTGAATTGAACATCTATGCTGAAAACCAGAAGTTTTCACTTTGATTGATCTTTAAACAGAAGTGTCCTCAAAAGGTTTCGTCAACAGCCAAACCCTCCAAAATTCTGTGTGTCAAGGAGCACATCTCTGCAGATATTAGATGAGATAAATCCTTCAATCTTAGCAAGACCATCCCCTCGATAATCCAGATTAAGTGCCTTACAGAACAGCCAACTTACCTAAGTCCTCCGACTATATCAAAGAGAGAGAGAGGATTGCCTTGACATAGCCCTCTTGTTGGCTTGAACAGTAATGTCTGTTAAAGAATCTGAGCAATGTATGCAGTTGAAGGTGCTTGTATTTGGTTGTGCTTTTCTGAAAACTATCTGATTCTATGTTCATTATGTTCTATAGTTATCCATATAACTTTTTTTTGGATTAGATGGTTGATGTATACAAGGTGTTAATTTGCATTTTCTATAATAAATGAAACTAGTTCCAGGGTCTCCTCTGTTCATTTTAGTTTCTTCTTGATAGTCTGGATATCATTTATATTTGGAAAAACATTATTTACTTGCCATGTGTAGATAAAGAAATAATACTGCTCATATTAAAATACGTGATGTATTATGTTGCAAATGAGTCATTTTTTTCTGGCAGATTCTAAGATGTTATTACCTGATTTTATCCTGTTCATTGCTTGTCTCATTTGATTAGTTGCTGGAGGCTATGTTAAATGCATTTTTTAATTGATAAAGTAATATTAACCATTTCTTGTCTTTTTGTTGGATGAAGGTTTTTGTGGATTTCAATGCTATAAAGTAATATTAACCATTTCTTGTCCTTTTGTTGGATGAAGGTTTTTGTGGATTTCAATGCTGCTTATGATAGGGTGCCCTGTCCGAATTTGGAATTGGAAGGATCTATATCCAAGGTTCTTTGGATAAATGAAATGCTATTTACTTTTATATCTGCTATTTATGAATAGTTTGCGTTACTATTTGATCAAACAGTTGTCTAAAATTATGCTCTCAGGTAATTATTTTTTAGGGTTAGCTTTCTCAATTGTCACTGATTTTCAAGGATTATGAACTTTGATGATGTTATCATTTTGATCTATTCCTGTAATTTTTCATTTACTAAGAAACAGACATGATTCACATGCATACGTGCCTCTATACATTGTTTAAAACTGCAGCTGTTGTTAATAATAGTTTAATCTGCTCTGTGAGAAGGTTAAACTTGACCCCATTATAACAAATATCTGGTAGCCATAATCTAGCTGCACTATGATGCCCCAAAAGGCTATAAAAATACAAAATTTGTAGCTTGTTGATGCCAACTTGATGATACAAAAATGGGCAATTGCTGAAGTCACAGCTGTCATCATGCATATTATTCTTTTTGTGCAATATTGTAAAATAGATATTTTGTATTTTTCTTTTTTCTTTTTTAGTTTGACTAGGAGTTGACTATTGGTTAGGACTAGTCTAACGGCTAGTCAAGTGGCCTTTTTTGTCTCTCTCTCTCTCTCTCTCTATATATATATATATATATATATATATATATATATGGGATAGTATTGCTTCACACTCATGGGTAAGGAGCCCCCTAGCGAAAAAATATATTATTTTCAATTATTTTCAGTTTTTTTACACATCTGACCCTCCAGAGATCAGATGTGATTTACATATTATGTTTTTTAGAAACTGACCTTTGGATCACGTTTTTCTGACATATATGTCAGCTTTTATGAGGTTTGAAAAATCAACAGCCTACCATGTACCAAATTTTCAAACCTCAAAAAACATGCTTTTATGTCCAAAAACTATGATTCAAGAGTTGATTTCTACTATTTTGACCATGCTGAACACATCCATGATGTCACATTTGGCCAAAACTTCTCCCTATGAGTTCTAACTAAGGGTTCCTTACCCACGAGGGTAGCAAATGCTATCCCTATATATATATATATATATATATATATATATATATATATATATATATATAGAGAGAGAGAGAGAGAGAGAGAGAGAGAGAGAGAGAGAGAGAGAGAGACGTTCTTCCCCCTCGTGTGTAAGCATTGTTTGTGCATTCTTCTTATTAACAAAATTAATATTTTTTATATTGTGAGTGTTGAAAGTTTTCCTCTGCACCTCGTTGAGAAAGAGAAGAGAGAGAGAGAGAGAGAGAGGGAGAGAGAAAACAATTACGGCTGTCACGATTTCTGTAAAAAGAAATCGTGACCTAACTTGTGTATTTAAGATACATTACAGTATGGGTCCGGCGATAAATGTACAAATAGTTACATGTTACATATCGGGTACATGGATCGGGTCAGATCCTATGCCTATACACCTTTTTCACCCCCCCTCAAGTTGATTATGGTTTTGAACCATGAACAACTTGCTTTTAAGCATCCAAAAGCGGTCCTTGGTTAATCCTTTGGTAAATATGTCTGCAACCTGTCTTTCAGTGCTGACAAACTCAGGCTCAATATCTTTTTCTTCAACCTTCTGTCTCACAAAGTGTTGGTCGATCTCAATGTGCTTGGCACGACTGTGATGTACCGGATTGAAAGACATGTTGATGACACTTTGATTGTCACAGAGCAAGGTAGTGTGGGAGATCTTTTCTCCTACTTCAGTTAGAAGTTGCCTGATCCATGTGACTTCGGCAGTGGCAGCAGCCATGGATCTATATTCAGCCTCAATGCTTGATCTAGCGATAACTTTTTGTTTTCTACTGCTCCAAGAGACTAAATTTCTTCCAATGAAGTCACAATATCCTGATGTA
Source organism: Nuphar pumila (assembly GCF_984573655.1). Lineage (NCBI taxonomy): Eukaryota > Viridiplantae > Streptophyta > Magnoliopsida > Nymphaeales > Nymphaeaceae > Nuphar > Nuphar pumila. The sequence goes on along the minus strand of NC_143252.1, from coordinate 25,977,294 downwards.
GATCTTCGTTCGTCAGGATCTCCTGCCCAGTCTGCATCACAATATACAGTAATTTCGTGCTCGTCTTGGCCATATGACTGTGGTAAATATATCAATCCATCTCTAATAGTCCCTTTCAGATATCGAAGGATCCTCTTGACTGCTTCCATATGTCCAGTACGTGGCGCATGCATAAATTGAGACACTTGATTGATTGAATAAACAATATCAGGTCTAGTGAATGTGAGGTATTGTAACCAACGTTTAAAAACTCGCCGAGTCAACTCGTTGACTCGGCTGACTCTGCTCGGCTCGGCCCTCCAGCGGGTCAACCCGATAAGGCATACTCGGGTGACCAAGACTCGGGCATGACTCGGCTAGACTCGGCCGAGTCACGAGTCACGTAGAACTCGGGCGAGGTCTGTCGTTTTCCTTCTTACAAAACTCGCTGGACGACTCGCGCGACTCGGGATGAGTCATGGGTCAAAAAAAACCGGACAACTCGGAGGGTTTGTTTTAATGGCAGTTTCGCAATATTAAATATTTTACCCTTTAAATGGTTAACGAAATGTGAAAACCTAAAGGGTTTTCACTGTTCATTGCGTTTAACCCTCGACTGAAGAGGGGAAAAGCCGAGAAGGTGCGGCTGCAGCTCCAGCCATCCGGCGAGAAAAGCGACGCCGGAAAGGAGTTTCCGGCGTGAGCAGTGACGCCGACGTGAGCAGTGACGCCGGCGTGAACAGTGGGATTTTTCTTCGTTTTGTATTTGCATCGCGAACATTAACTCCGGCGTGAACAGTGACGCCAGGTCGCCGACGAAGGCACATCGACGGCGAAGGCACATCGTCGCAGCTCCGACGTGTCTTCTCCAGCAAAAATAGTCCATCGACGACATTTTTCGGCGAGTTTTTCCGGCAAGATTTTCCGGCGAGTTTTTAAACGTTGGATTCAAGGTGGTCCTTCGGCTGCTGCGACATCGCCTGCGAGGCGTACGCCTTAGTATTTGAAGCGTACGCCTCACCTCAGTATTTGAAGCGTACGCCTCAGCACTTGAAGCGTACACCTCACAGGCGAGGCGTACGCCTCAGTTCTTGAAGCGTACGCCTCACAGGATATAGTTTGAAATACTGACCAAGTTTCACGTCTTTGTAACATGTATTTTCTTATTGAATTGGATTTAGGCCCTTGTTAGTTTGTGATCTTTTGTATGAAATGGTAGTTTGTCAGAATGTGCTAGTTCTTTCATTAACATAGGTTTTGCAATCCTGGAAAGTATATTATGTCACAAAGTAACAAGGGCCTCAACAAGCGTTGCAAGTAACGTACTCTGAATTCTGTGACAGCTCAGTCACGTTTTCCACCATATGTTCAATTTTTTTGGGGAAACAACAATGTTCTAGTTTGGTACTAGATGTAGCAACATTCTTCTAGTTCTTACTTAGACACCTGATTCATACCTTAAAATGTTGTGTTACTACTTAGTACACATCTTGGGGAATTGTTATCCCTGATGACTTCATTTGCATATGCAAGGGTGATAAACAGATTAAATGTTCTAATTTAGAACACTTTATTTGCATATGCAAGGGTGATAAACAGATTAAATGTCCCATAAAAAAACATTCAAGCCTGATTGGGGTTTAATACTGGGTGATCTGCGAAAAAAGAGTAGAATTTCTCCACACCAAATTCTGATGACTTCAGGAGCTGAATTGTTATCCCTGCACACTGAAATACACATTGAAAACTAGGCACAGACACACAAATACTGCAAGTCAAATTCCTCAGCCTTTAATAAATATATGACAAGTTCACTGGATTTTTGCTTTGAGAACTTCCACATGGTTACCAGGGGTACTTTTTTCCATTTTGAATAGCAGCCTGTCAAATATATAAATATCGTTTTGAACATTTCTATTATCTATGTTTGTACTTTGTATAAGAGATGCAGTTCTATTTTTTCTGCTTGTGTGTATGTCAATGTTGTAGACCTCTTCTTTTTTTGTGGACACTTTTCTTTGAAGGCTTTTGTTTATTTTTTTCACCATCATATTCTGGAGAAATTCAATGTGGCTATTTGGTAGTTTGTATGCAAATCAATAGCATTGCAAATTTCTTGTTCTTATCCTTGATAGATGCAGCCAAGATTGGGTTTGCTTTATTCTCACTGTTGAAGATGTAGGCTGCTGAAGTTGTGACATAATATGCCATCATTTCTTTCGCTATTTTAACCAAACAAATTTGACAAAAAAAATTAGCATGGATCCATTATTTATTTTTTTTGGCAACGAAGCATGCACTAATGGTTTTTTTGTTGTTGATAACTTGATCGTGCTAGTGTTAATAGTAAAAAAAAATGATAACTTGCTTATGCTGATGAGCATATACAGTGTTCAGTTTGTGTGCATTATGTAGTGTACCATGTATAGTTTTAGTTTTATACTTGTATGACACTATGTTTTTAAGTTTTTAAACGTTGTTCCTTGGTGGGTTTGTGCATAATCTACTAACCGTGCGTATGTTTTTAACTTTTCAAATTTAAAAGTTTTAGATTTATCAAATCATCAAAGAAATGTCAAAAGAAGGATCTTCAAGGACTCCAATAGCATTCACTAAAGGAAAGGACCCTGTGTGGGATTTTGGTTTACCACTTGATAAGAAAAAAAAGAGGGTACAATGTACTTGGTGTACAAAACAAATGAGTGGTGGCATTAATAGACTTAAGTATCATCTTGCTGGTATTAAAGGAGAAGTGAAACCATGTGACAAAGTCGAAGAATTTGTAAGAAAAAAAAATCGTAAGAATTTGGAGTCATTTAAGGAACACAAAATATATAAGAGAAATATTGTAAATGAGATTGGTTCCTTTGTTGAAGTAAATGATAATGATATGGACTTGTCAGATGAAAGTGATGAGTCTTCTGAGAAAAGATATATAAAGGGAAAAAAATTGATGAACGATGCCCCCAAAGCATAATCTTGATGCTTTTGTTAAAGTGAAGGCAGGGTCTCCATCAATGAAACAACTTGGAATAAAAGCAGCTTTGGATAAAAAAGCTAGAGATAGGTTATGTTCAGCTATTGCGAGATTTTTTTATCATTCAACCATTCCTTTCAACGCAGCCAATTCTCCTTACTTTACGAAGATGATTGGAGTTTGTTCCTCAGTAGGAATGGGATTGAAGCCGCCTTCTTCATCTGAGATTTCTGGAAGATTGTTACAAGAAGAAATTAAAAAAATTGATGATTATTTCAAAGAATACAAGGAGTCTTGGGCTGAAATGAGTTGTTCTATTATGGCTGATGGTTGGAAAGATGCAACACAAAGGACATTGATAAATTTTTTGGTTCATTGTCCAAGGGGCATTTACTTCTTGAAATCAGTTGATGCAACAAGTATCGTGAAGAATCGAGAAAATTTATTAAAATTATTTGATGAAGTGGTGGAAACAGTAGGTGCAGAGAATGTTGTTCATGTATATTATTCTGTTCTTTTGTAATTTTCTATTAAACATTGATATTTATAATTTGTCTAGTATGTTAATAATGTTTTGAAATTTAAAAATGACAGATAATCACAGATAATGCTGCCAACTATCAAGCAGCTGGAAAGATGTTGGAGGATATGAGGAAAACCATATTTTGGACTCCTTGTGCAGCTCATTGCATAGATCTCATGCTTGAAGATTTTTCTAAGATAAAAAGCATAGCTGGATGTGTGGAAAAAGGAAAAAGGATCACGAAGTTCATCTACAATCATACTTTTGTTTTGAACCTAATGAGGACTCAATTTTCTAATAAGAAAGAAATTCTAAGACCGGTTACTACAAGATTTGCCACTAATTTTATCATGCTTCAATCTTTGCTAGAACATCGAAGTGGTCTTAGAAAAATGATGGCATCAGATGAATGGAACAATTCAAAATATTCATCATTTGCTGAGGGGAAAGAGATGGAGGATATTATATTGAATAGTAATTTTTGGAGAGTCGTAGAATCAACTGTTAAAACTATAAAACCTCTGGTCAAAGTTTTGAGAATGGTCGATGGTGAAGAAAATCCTACAATGGGTTATCTTTATGAAGCTATGGATAGAGCCAAAGAGGCTATAAAAGAAATTCATGACAATGACGAGAAAAAGTATAAACCTTATTGGAAAATAATTGACAATCGTTGGGAAAATCAACTTCATCACCCTCTTCATGCAGCAACATACTATCTCAATCCCAAATACCACTATAGTCCACAATTTTCTAAGGTATGTATTTGTTTATATCTTTTTATTAATTGTTTTAATTTTTGAATATGAACTTTCTTTTATCAATTACCAATTTAATGTATTTGACTATTTGCACTATTTCATGCAATTCACAAAGCATCCTGAAATAAGGCGTGGTTTAATTCAATGTATTGAGAAGTTGGAGCCAAATATTTCAGCTAGAGTAAGAGCATGCAAGCAACTTGAGTTATTTGAAGACGCAAGTGCAGATTTTGGTACTTCTATAGCTGTTATGACTAGAGATGAGCATAAGCCAGGTGATTTATCTTTAACATTATTGTTGTGTTGTGCAAAAGAATATTTCTTTAATCAACTTTTCATTTTTGTGTGTTTTGGCTTTATGCAACAATGTGGTGGAAAATGCATGGAATATGTGCCCCCGATCTTCAAAAAATTGCTATTCGTATACTTAGTCAAACATGTTCTTCATCTGGATGTGAACGAAATTGGAGTACATTTGATCAAATTCACACTAAGAGAAAAAATAGATTAGCTCAAAAGAAACTTAATGACTTAGTGTTTGTCCATTATAATTTCCGTCTGAGAGAAAAGCAATTAAAGAGAACACGTCTTGACCTAATTTCTTTGGACAATATATATTTGCAAACACCAATCGATGAATGGGTCATGCAAGAAGGAGTTTTAGATGGAGATGAGGTAAAATCGTAAAAGTTTGTTGGATATTTTAACTTGATTAAAATTGTTTTAATTTAGTTTTTTGTCTTTCTCTATTGCATGTTAACTCAAATGTGTCATATTTTATTGAATGAAGGATTTCTTAAGAGACTTGGAGATGGAAGTTGAAAACATTGAAGAAGCTAATCTTATTGATGACGAAGGTGGTGATGGAGTTGAAGATGAAGATACAAGGGAAAATGCAACCACTAGTACTCCAATTCAGCCATTAATTTCTACTTCCAACTCAAGAATTGATTCAAATGAAGTTCCAAATAATAGCACTTCGCCTCTATTTGAGATTTGAGTCATTGACTTTTGACTTGAGAATTGAGATATCATATTTTGTAAAAGTGGATGAATTTTGGATGAATGAAATTTGATTTTGTCATTGTGTTATGATCATTAACTTTATATTTATGAACTTTGTAACTTAACTTTACTTTAGGGCTTATTTCTATTGAAATATTGAATTATTGTTTTGCTTGGTTGTTCGATTTCTTGCTATTAGATGAGTAATTATAAGTTAGATATAGTTTTACTTGATGTTATTTTAATTATTAATCAATTACACTAGTAATTAAGTCATTCTACAAACTTTTATATGTTTAAATGATAATTTATATATTGTTTTTCTTTTAAAATCAAAAGTTAACAAAACCCGGTCCGAGTCACCGAGTTGACCCGCCGAGTCACGAGTCCATAAAGAACGAGTCGAGTTCCGAGTCACGGGTTTTAAAACCATGATTGTAACATTCCTATTATGCTACGATACCTGGTGGGGTCATCACACAAATTTCCATCATGAGCGCTAAGTTTTTGATGAAGTACACTCGGTGTTCCCAGAGGCTTGCAGTCTTTCATGCTTGCCTTGCTGAGAACGTCTATGGTGTACTTGTGTTGAGTGAGTGTCAAGCCATGAGACTGGTTATCAACTTCTACACCAAGGAAATAGCGTAGAACTCCAAGATCTTTCATTTTGAACCTTTGACCTAATAAGTCTTTGTTTCTTGGATATGGTCCGCAGAGTTTCCTGTGATGATGATATCATCGACATAAATTAATAGTAGAGTGGTCACAGGCGGGTTTTTAAAAATAAATAATGAGTGGTCCAGCATGGAACGTGAAAATCCATGCTTCTGAATCTCTAGCGAGAAGCTATCAAACCAAGAGCGAGATGCTTGCTTCAGGCCGTAGATGGCTCTTTTTAGCTTGCATACATGGGTTTTACAATTTTGTTCTTGATATCCAGGGGGTTGTTCCATGTATACTTCCTCATTCAAATTCCCATGTAAAAATGCATTTTTTACATCAAGCTGACTCAAATTCCATCCATGTTCAACAGCCAGGGAGATGATGATTCGAATCGTTCCCATTCTTACAACCGGACTAAAAGTCTTATCATAGTCTTGCCCAGCTTCTTGAGTGAATCCTTTTGCTACAAGCCTTGCCTTATATCGTTCAATTGTTCCATCTGGCTTGTACTTGATTTTGTAGACCCATTTGCATCCGACAACATTTTTATCAGGTGGTCTGAGAACAACTTCCCATGTTCCACATTCATGCAAGGCTTGCATTTCATCATTCATGGCTTCTACCCATTTCATAGAAGCGGCTGCTTGATAATACATGATGGGCTCTTCATCCTTATTGATGGCAGTTAAAAACAGTTGAAGATCCAAGGAGAAGTTGTTATAACTGACCCACCTGTCAGTAGGATGTCGTATGCGGTTTGATTTTCTGGCTGCAAGAGTATGAGAAGACGCAGGATTGGCGGCTGAGACATGATCTGAATGGCTTGATGTTGTCGGTCTCTGTCTAGAATAGACAATGCCTTTGTATCTGCCCGGTACTTCCTCTGCATTCTGTGACCTCGACGTCCCAGTGTTCTCAAACACCTCTCCTTATTGTTGCACACAATCGGAGGAACATGCTTCATTGGAGCCAACAAAAAGTTCTGAGCTCAACCAAGGATAGTAAATTTCAGTTGGCATATTCATTGTGTCAGCTCCCTGATCAAAATTTTGTTTATCAAAGACAACGTTTCTTGAGGTTCTGATGCGTTTGTTGGTGGGATCATAACACCTATATCCTTTGTAATCATCTGCATATCCCACAAATCTGCACTTTTGAGCCTTGTCTTGAAACTTGTTTCTCAGAGACTGATCGATATGCACATAGCAGACACATCCAAAAACACGCAGATCATAATAACTAAGATGAGTTCAAAAAAGACAGTGATAAGGAGACTTTTTTTCCAGAACAACCATAGGCAATCTATTTATCACATGCACGACTGAATGGAAAGCTTCTGTCAATAGGTTGATGGGAAGATTGCTGTCATGGAGCATACTCATGGTACTTTCAACGATATGCCTGTGTTTTCGTTCAACAATTCCATTTTGTTGAGGGGTGTGAGGACATGACACCCTTCTTCCTATTCCGTTATTTTGAAGAAAAGAAATAAAATCACGGGATGAGAATTCCCCACCTCCATCACATTGGAAAAATTGAATGGACTCAGAAAATTGATTTTTGACAAGGGAAAAATTTTTTTGAAACAAAGAGAAGACTTCCGACTTATTTTTTATGAAATGTATCCAAGTGTATCGAGAATAGTTATCAACAAATATTAGATAGTATTTACTTCCAGATCCCGAAGCAATTGGGGCGGGTCCCCATACATCAGAGCAGATTATCTCAAAAGGTTTTGAAGCTCTCTTATTAACGGAATGAAAAGGCAATACATGACTCTTGCAGGAAAGACAACTGGAACATTTGTGACTGTTCTCATCCCTATTGAGACTTTCTTTTGGAATGAGATTATTGATACAAGTTTCTTAATAAAATGACTCCCAGAATGGGCTAACCGACTATGCCATAAGAATGACTTATTACATTCAGAAATACTAAAAACATTAGCAGAAAAGGATGAACACGACTCTAATGAGGGCTTTAAATTCAGGTGGACAGGGCGAACAACATGACAAGGAGCTTTTTTAAAGACATACATATTGCCTCGTCTCTTTCCTTCAACGAATGTTTCCCTCGTGCGTAGGTCCTTGACCTGCACAGAGAAGGGAGTGAATTCAACTGAAGCATTATTATTATCAATAAGTTTGGAAACATAGACAATATTTTTCTTAATGTCAGGGGCATGAAGAACGTCTGGAAGAGTAATAGTGGAATATGACATGAGAATGACAGTTTTTCCAACATGAGAAACAGGATGGTGTGATCCATCTCCAGTGACAATCTTACTTTTTCCAAAATAAAGAATGGGATTAGAAATCTTACCTGCATCACCTGTCACATGAGTGGCTGCCCCTGAGTCGACAAACCAAGTGCCTTCATCACTCTGCTTCAATTTCAACTCTGACAACGCAGATATCAGCAGATCTTTAATCTCTCCATTATTTGAGAACTTCCTTTTGTTTTCTGTCTGTGGACCCTTTCCTTTATTCTCTAGATTATGCCAACAATTCGCTTTGATATGCCCCTTTTTGTTACAAAGGAAGCAAGTAAGAATGAATCTTGATCCCTGCGCATGAGCGAACGTATTTGGAGTGGGAAGCAGACCACGCCCTCCGTGTCCACTTCGCCCTTGTCCTCCTCGTCCTCTACCATAAGTTACTCCTGTGGCAAAAACTTCTTGAGAATTTGTGTGAATGTGAGATTCCTCAGAGAACCCTTTCAGAGTCATCTCATACTGAATCAATTTTGCTCGCAACTCATCAAAGGTAGAAAGAGCAGGGAGACACAATAGTGAAGTGACGATCATATTGTAGTTGGATCCCAATCCACTCAGAGTCTGTTGTACCATATCACTGTCACTCACCGCGCACCCTATAACTGCAAGTTGGTCTGTGATAGTCTTCATCTTGTTCAGATATTCCATGATGGTCATGGAATCTTTTCTCAGCATTTGAAATTCCCTCTTGAGAAAAACCATTCGTGCCTGCGAAACTTGTGAATATGTTTGAACCAATTTTTCCCAAAGTTTGAGAGCAGTACAATTGTCGGGAATTGCAACAAGGACCTCTTGGGACAAGGTGGAAGTGATATATGCAACCACCGACTGATCTTTCCTTTCCCAGTTGAGGTACTCTACGTTCTTGACATACACAATTGAACTTACTCCTTTGTCATCTTTTTCCTCTCTCATAACAAATTCGAGTGCAGCGAGAGTGGTTCCATCAAGGTGACCCAAGAGACCTTGACTCCTTATAAAAGGAATGATTTGTCTCTTCCAGATCAAGAAGTTTGAGGTAGTTAACTTTTCAGAAACGAGTTGAGTGAGAAAACTTGAAGAAAGATTGGATGAAGAAGAATGAATATCCATGAGGAAGAGTTTTAACAAGAAAAAGGAACCCTTTTTGTGTTACCAGAGTATCCACAGAGTGCTCAGTCTGCAGCCAGAGATGTTTGCTGATCGTCCTTTTTTTTTTTTACGGCTGAGAAATTCAAAAATCTGCAACCAGAGGCTGTCAGAAGAAATTCAGGCTGTATTCCAAGACTGAGTTTTCTTTTCTACTTTTGAAAGGTCGGATATTTAAGCAATGGAAAGAAAATCAAACTGTATTTTCAATGTGAAAGCAATGAGGAAAGGAAGAAAAAAAATTGTATTTAAAATGTGGATCCCACTCGTAACAGTCAGAAGAAATATGATACGAGAAAGGGGTTCTGAGAGTCGATATCCAGCCCTGCCCGATATCCAAGCCCAGTATAAGAAGGGATACACAGGCTCTATTCCAAGAAATTTGATGTCGCAGACCTGCCCGATATCCAGCCCTGTATAAGAAGGGATACGCAGAAAAGAGAAGAAAAAAAAATTGAAGGGATACGCAGAAAAGGAATTCACGCGAAACAGGCTTTTCCCTTTCTTGATGTACAGGATCACCGTGAACCAGGGTTCACATGAGCTCTTCGTGAACAGATTAGGAATTCACGTGAGGCGTGAATCCACTAAAGGAAAAGAAAAGATTGAAGAAAAACAGAAAAGGGGAAAACGAGAGATGGAGATTGAGAATGGAGGTAGAGAGAAGAAAACTGAAGAAGAAAAGAAGATGGGAGAAGAAAGAAACCTCAAACCTTTGATCTGTCGCACCTTTGGAATCCTCCGCAACCCCTAGATGGATCTTCGCTCTGATACCATGAAAGTTTTCCTCTGCACCTGCATTGAGAAAGAGAAGAGAGAGAGAGAGAGGGAGAGAGAAAACAATTACGGCTGTCACGATTTATGTAAAAAGAAATCGTGACCTAACTTGTGTATTTAAGATACATTACAGTATGGGTCCGGGTCTGGTGTATCCAGACCCGATAAATGTAAAAATAGTTACATGTTACATATCGGGTACATGGATCGGGTCAGATCCTATGCCTATACACCTTTTTCAAGTGTGTGCCTTAGTGCGGAGCCAACCCGGTGACTCAGTTGACTGGGCCCAACTCGGTCACTTGTTGGATCAACCTAGTAAATGATCTAGGAACTCATAAAACTTCGCCGAGTCATGTGCTGACTTGGCCGAGTCTGCTGAGTTTTGGCATTATTCAGCCAAGTCATAGGTTGACTTGGCCGAGCCATACATATATTTGACATGTATATTTGTATACTATATATTTTGTATATGATTATATCTTATATGAAATATAAAAAAGTTTGTTGCACATATATTAATAAAATTATACAATAAGCATATTATAAAAATATCATATAATACATTGTCATACTCCTAGTCTTGGTGGTTCCCCGTAAAGTTGTCACCTGGCTGTCACCTGGGTATAGGTGCGGGTACGAGTATGGATATAGAGGGTACGACACGACAATTCCAAAAAATGTGGGTACGGAGACACGGTTATATATATATTAAATATTACATAAATACAAAATAAACAGAATATAATCTAAATATATATGCTATATCTAAAATATATATTATATGAAATGGTTAGAGAGGTGAAAAGAGTCAAAGAGGCCACATGTGAAATGAGTGGAAAATGCGTAAGTAAATGGGGAGGTTTTATGTACATATATTTACATATTTTATATAAAATATAAAGTTGACATGATCTGGCTGCGTCACGAGTCAATTTATGACGAGTCGAGTGATGAGTCATTGGGTTTTAAAATTATGGTCCTTAGTGGTGTGTGCCCTTGACCTTAGTGGTTATTGTGTTCTTGCTCTTAGTGGCATTCAGATTTCATCTCGTGGAGGATATCTCATTACATGGTAATCAAAGCCATCGACTCTTGATCCTTGGATTTGAATTCTATATCTTTCTCCTCTTCTTCTACTCTCCTCTCTTTGATTCCACCTATGAAGGACAAGTAGACCGTTACTGTTGTTCTCATCAAACTCAATGATTCCAACTATGTAATGTGGGCTTCCATCATATAGAGGGGAAAGGATGGGGATTAGTGAATGGTTCCGAAACGGAGCCTAAACTAATCCTCACTAAGAGTGAAAATGAACCATGATGTTGAACTTCAAGGAGATGCTGAGTATGAAGAAATGGAAGGAGTGAAAAATGGGTCACTCTAAAATAATGTATTAGCTTATTAATAGCATCAACATGAAGATTTGTTCTAGTTTGACAAAATTTAAATATGCTAATACTGCGTAGAATTATCTTAGAGATATGTAGACTCTTAAAGATATTGCATATGTGGACAACCTCTCAGGCAAGGTTAGAACCACGAGACAAGGAAACATGAGCATTTGAGACAAGAAAACATGAGCATTTGAGAATATTACAATTCTCAATCTCAACTGTGGGATGAGCTATCCGTGCTTGAGCCAAAGTAGCATTGCCCTTTGGACATAAAATTCCGAGAAAAAAAATCAAAGCAAAGCAATTTTGTTAATTTGTGAATGGGTTAGGACCCAAATTCGAGACTACAAAATTGACTTTGATTCATAGAGGAACCACACCTAGCACGGTTGAAACATTGGAAGAACTAAGTATGGAGGAGAATAAATTAAAGAAGCAAAGTTCTAAGAATGATGAAGATTCAGTCTTGGTTGGTTGTTTTTAGTCAGGATCTAATACTCATGTATACAAGCCACCACACTTTGAGAGATAAAGTAATGAATATGAAAGCAAAAGGAAATCATTTGCCATCATTGCAATGAGTCAAGACACATTAAACCTTTTTGTCTCAAATTAAAGAAAATAGAGGAAAGGAAGGTGGCTTCGGTTGGACCATCTCAAGAGACTAGAGACATGGACAACAATGGACATACATCAATTGGGAATATGTTTCTCAATTGGTGAATACGCTTTAACCGCTTCTCAAAAGTCAATCATCAACCACGGGGACTTCATTTTCTCTATCTGAAGCTACAATCTCTACCTACTTCGATTTTGATATGGCCCTTTGGATTCTTGATTCAAGAGCATCCTATGTCACATGGATTCGGCTAGCAGGGTGCCACACCCACATCGACGAGACGCGGGTGCGGCCAACCCGACCCTGGGTGTGGTCAACACACCCAGGATCATTTTGGTCTAATTTTTGGACTTGAAAAAAAAATTTGCCAAGAAATTTTTTTTTGCCCTATATGTCACAAGGATTCTCCAACTAGGTGCCGCACCCTTGTCGCACTCGCACCCGCACCCGATGCGGTCAACCTGACCCTGGGTGCAGTCAACGCACCCAAGGTCATTTATGTCCAACTTTTGGACTTTATATATATATATAATCTTTTATATTTTTGCCGCACCCCCACATCTGCATCCGCACCCGCACCCATGTGACATAGAGAGCATCATTTCACATGACACCTAATGAGTTTGTCCTATTCAAATGTCACTAATTTATACGATTCTTGTGTTTTAACTGCCGATGAAACTTTTCTTAAACTTAAAAGCTTAAGGGATTTGAAAAGCTTTTTCAAAGATTCAAAATTTTTATGTTCCTAATGTTAGAGTAGTGCCTAAACTCAACTTGCTTTTTGTTTCACAAATCTTGAACAATGGATGTGAAATCTATTTTTCATCTAATGGTTGTTGGGTGCAGGATCGCCAGTCAAGAAAATTTATTGGGCAAGGCCGAAGGAGAGGGGATCTTTACTTCATAGATTCACTACGTTTGCCAGTAAAAACAATTTCTAATTTTGTTGAAAAGAATGACAGAAATATGGCACAGGAGATTAGGGCATCCTAATATATCAAAATTGTATCTTTTTTCTTTTCTTGAAAAGGCTTGTAATAACAAAGAAGGATTGCATTCTTAGAAAAATAAAAATGTTGCTTTTTGAATCTAGTAATTTTGTGTTCAAAGAACTATTTAAATTAGTGCATTGAGATGTATGAGAACCAACTTATGTTATATCTCAAGGTGAATTCCCTTATTATATAACATTCATTGATGACTTTAGTAGACATGCTTATACTTAAACTCAAATTTGAGGTATTTTCTTGTTTTAAAAAATTTTATAACTTGGTCTAAAACCAATTTAAAACTAACAATAAAATTTTTTGTTCAGATGGAAGGGGAGAATTTTTATCAAATGAATTAAAGATTATTTAGACTTAAATAGAATTGTCCATCAAAGATCTTGCCCCAAAACTCTTCCACAAAATGGGCTAGCCAAAAAAATAGTCATATAATTGAAACTATAAGAACTTTACTTATTTCCAAAAATGTTCTAAAAGGATTTTGGGTTGAAGCCGCTCTTATGGAAGTATATCTTATCAATAAAAAGCTTTTATCTTTATTAAATAATATATTGCCCATTAAAAAACTTTTTAAAATATCTCCTGAATGCAAAAGGTTAAAGGTTTTTAGTTGCTAGTGTTTTGTTCTTTCTAACAAAAATGATAAACTTCCTTCAAAAGTTAATCTATGTGTTTTCATTGGCTATATGATATTAAAAATGACAAATTGTATGTGTCAAGGAATATAACTTTTCTCCAAAAGAAAAATGTGTTTGATAAGAATGATTCTAAGGAAGATTATTGTTAATATATATTTATTTTACTGCATACAATTTTGTAATAGGTAATGCCCATCTGGAGCTTTTTCATCCTTTTCTTTGTTGTAATAGGTGCTGTCCTCTAGGGGCAGTTTTGTAATTTTTCTTTTTCTTTTTATTTTTTATTTTGTATTTTGAGTAGGGGCTCTATGGTCATTTAGACCATAGAGTCGTTGGAGCACCAATAATCATATTTATGATTGTTGGAGGGCTCCCAACGACTCTATTGGGAGCCCCTCCTCTCTCTTGTGTTGGCATTTAAAGGGACCTCTTGTCCCTATTTCTTAATACTTTTCTCATGCATTATTATCAATAAAGATAATATTTTTTATGCTCTTGTGTTCCTCTTTTTGACTCTTTGAAGTCGTTGTATGCACTTTGTGCTTGTGTAGTGCCTTAGTGCCTTTGTATTGTCCCTTAGGGCATGTTTGACGGCTTGTCCGGGTTTGGACAAAATGAACAAAACGAACGGAACAAAACATTGGTTTTGTTCGTTCTGTAACAATTGTTCCAAGTCCAACGTTTGTTTGGATCATATACAAATGCTATGTTCTAAATGTCCGTTGTTTGATGACAATGTGCGGACAACTTGGACAGTCATGGATAATGGGTCAAATTACTTCATTTTGGATTGTATGACCCGATTCGTTCACCATTTTACATGTTTTAACAAGTTTATTATGGTTTTTTGCTCGAATATGGATCCAAATATGTAATTATATTTAAAATCATAAATTTTTGTTCTGAATATGGATTTCGAATTGAATTTTTGCTTCGAATATGGATCTCTAATGAGATGTTTGCCCCGAATATGGATTTTTGCTCTTATTATGGATCTGAAATTGGATTTTTGCCTTGAATATGGATCTCAAATTGGATTTTTGCCCCGAATATAGATCTCGAATGATATTTTCGGCCTGAATATGGATTTTTGTTTTGGATGTGGATCTCAAATTAAATTATTGCCTCAAATATGGATCTTTGTTTTTGATGTGGATTTTTGTTTTGGCATTTAAAGGGACCTCTTGTCCCTATTTCTTAATACTTTTTATCATGCATTATTATCAATAAAGATAATATTTTTTATGCTCTTGTGTTCCTCTTTTTGACTCTTTGAAGTCGTTGTATGCACTTTGTGCTTGTGTAGTGCCTTAGTGCCTTTGTATTGTCCCTTAGGGCATGTTTGATGGTTTGTCCGGGTTTGGTCAAAATGAACAAAAAGAACGGAACAAAACATTGGTTTTGTTCGTTCTGTAACAATTGTTCCAAGTCCAACGTTTGTTTGGATCATTTACAAATGCTATGTTCTAAATGTCCATTGTTTGATGACAATGTGCGAACAACTTGGGCAGTCATGGATAATGGGTCAAATTACTTCATTTTGGATTGTATGACCCGATCCGTTCACCATTTTACATGTTTTAACAAGTTTATTATGGTTTTTTGTCCGAATATGGATCCAATTATGCAATTATATTTAAAATCATAAATTTTTGTCCTGAATATGGATTTGGAATTGAATTTTTGCCCCGAATATGGATCTCTAATGAGATGTTTGCCCCGAATATGGATTTTTGCTCTTATTATGGATCTGAAATTGAATTTTTGCCTTGAATATGGATCTCAAATTGGATTTTTGCCCCGAATATAGATCTCGAATGATATTTTCAGCCCGAATATGGATTTTTGTTTTGGATGTGGATCTCAAATTAAATTATTGCCTCAAATATAGATCTTGAATTGGATTTTTGCCCCGAATATGGATCTTGAATTTGATATTTGCCGCAAATATAGATATCTAATTGGATTTTGCTCCAAATATGATTTTTTGACCCGAATATGGATTATCAACCAATGTAATGTTTCTTAAACTTTACTTTTGACATTCTTTATCTTTCGAAACAGTCGACAACTCGTGCCAACATATGGCATGCGATTTTCTAGAATCTCTCATCCGTTATCGTAGTATCTACATGCCTCACATGGCTCGATACTGGCCTTGATGAACGGGATACGGGTTTCTCAAAAGAACCCCCACCAAGAAGTTCGTTCGAGCCCCAATTCGGGGTTACCCGAGTTGTGTCAGATGCACGAACTGAAATAGACAAGCACCCCCTTTCCAAATACGTAGACTTGAGTAGTCTTTAGTGTTTTAGCGTAACTCCCAAAAATCCTCAAGTTTACTTTGCAGGACTGCTCACTCGAAAAGTCAGGATCCTTGCTAGGGATCTCTCTCCTTAGTCAAGGATGTATCGTTTAAGCCCCCAACTCATCTCTTATCATAAGAGGGAGAGTGGTAAATGCATGTGCATACTCCTCGAGGATACATCTAATAGTGCATGCGATGAGCGAAATCATAAGCATCATGTTCAATGGCAAGGCGATAACGACACATTTGAAAAAGCAGGAGCTTGGGCGCAAATCGTGATGGCAAAGCAAAGACTGAAAGCAGGAGTGCGTAAGCAAAGCCTAGGCGCAATGCGTGGCAGCAAATTAAATACTGAAAGCATGAGTGCAAACATAAAGCCCCTGTGCGCAAAGCGCGACAACAAAGGAATCCTGTTAAGGAACTATATCCCTTTCATCATAGAGTACTTATAGACGTGCACTGGTCGTTAGTACTATGATGATCGGATGAGACAGTCATGTGACCTCGAACAGTGCTAAATGCATAATGCTGTAATCACATAAAATGGTGATCGATCGCCTTCACAGGCAAGATGCTCGAGTGGTTGAAAGACCAGAGCATGTAAAATGGGTCGTCAGTTAAGCAACGCCTGACAAACCCATTCACCTTTTGTTTCTGTCAAGAGAGAGGATGGATCGGTACAAAAACTCCAATGGACAGGTTGTTAACAACCACCCCCACGAGCAAAAATCCGGCATCGTAGTCATTGGAGTTAGGGGACGGGACTACCAGACATTATCCTATGCGATAGATCCCATGGACTTCTGCAGAAGTTGGATGCATCCGTTGCCAAGTAACTGCCTTTGGGGAATCCTCAGTGGAAACAAAAGAGGGAGAAACATTTTTTGAGAAATCGGAAAGTGAAAACATGTTTGGAGACATATAAAAAGATGCACTGGAGTCCAAAAGCCAAAAGACTTTACCTGGAAGAGATGAGGTAGACACGACGGCACCGGAGGTAGCTCCCTTGAGTAGAGGTTGAAGGGCTTCCACTATTTGATTTAAAGAGAGTGACCCACTTGATGATGCCTCCTCCTTTTGTGGAACACCGGTGGTAGCCATTGCGAGAAGCTTTTTCCATTTGGGACATATGGGTTTGATATGTCCGGGTTCTTTACAAAAATGACAAATAATTTTGATATAGTCCCTTTTTCCTCTTGGCCCACCATTTTCACCTTTGATTTTGTGGTTTAAAATGAGGGGGACGATAGGTTCTTACATTGTTCCCGGGTCTTGATACGACATTGACCTTATTACTTTCTTCATGATTACAAGGAACCACAAGAACACTTGATCCTTGTTTACATAAACTCATACGAGTCTCCTCACCACTTAATTTGGTGAGTACATCTTCAAGAGAGGGAGGAGAAAAAGAGGATAGAAGAGAGGACCTTATTTGCTCAAATTCGGGCCTTAGCCCATTCAAAAAATTGAAGAACCGATCTTCTTCAAGTTGCTTGTGACGGAGTTCAATTGCTTCTCCACTCCATTTTGGTTCAAGCATGGCAAGCTCATCCCAAACGGAGGAAAGATCGGCAAAATATTCCCTAATAGTCATTTCACCTTGAGTAAGAGAGAGAGCCTTCTTTTGAAGATAATACTTATGAGATAGGTCCCTCGATGTATACATTTTTTCAAGATAATGCCAAGCTTCCGATGCCTTTTTGAACTTAATAATGTTGGCATTAATCTTGGTTTCAACAGATGAAAAAAACCAAGAAAGAATCTTGAAATTCTTCATTTCTCACTCATCGTGCTTCTTAGAATACTCTTCAAGGGCTCTAATCCTTTCTTCTCCTTCAAGAATCTTGATCTCACTTACGTTTACCACAATTATTTTGGGTTCCGGTTCCGGAATTGTGCCTTGCACATAACTCCATAGCCCCTTCCCTTTTATGTGAGCCTCCATGTTTCCGGCCCAAATATGATAGTTGGACCCATTTAATTTGAAGCAAGAGTAAAGTGAGACTCTTTTTTGCCCATTATGAAGTAGAGAGAAAGGGAGAAATGGCGTACCAACACAATATTCCAAATGCTAGCTTGCGCAAGATTCTTCTAAAATATTTGAGAAGCAAGATCCACCACTTCAACCTTCAAATATCCGAAGGCACGCTTTTCGAGGTACTTGAAAAGAAGAGGATCCCACAATCCTCTATCACCAACCTGGCTCTGATACCATGTGAAATTGTCTATGAAAAGACAATACGCATACAAGCATAAATACTTTATAAAAGCAGTGTACGAAGACACCCTCACAACACTTGAACAAAATACGCAAAAAGCGTAAAAATAGCAAACATGCAATAATGCATGTATTTGATAAAAGGAACAAATGCTTGAGACTCTCAAGCTTAGGAATTACAAGGAGGGAACACCCCTATTTATACAAGTGCCAAAAGGTGCAAAGGGGGGGCTCCCAAAGGAGTCGTTGGGGGCCCCCAACGACTCTATTGGGGGGGACCCCCAATGCACTTTAAATAATAAAAATAAATAAGAAAATTACAACATATTCCAAATGGAATATGCGCAAGATAGGAAATTACAAGAATATCCTTTTCGGGTAAGAAATAAAAAAAGGTATATAAATATATATATTTATATATATAGAGATATATGTACATATAATATATTATATGTATATGTATCTCTATGTATATAAATATATATATTTATATTTACAATAATGATTTTAGGAGACACATTTTAACACTCCCAACAACTAGAAATATAGTTCTTGGGAGCACTCCCAACAACTCTATTTCAAGAGCATTATAAAGATTATAATGCCCTTGATAAAATGAATAAATTACAAAAGTAATAAAAACCTAAAGTGCCCTTAATGAATACAACTAATGACATAAGAAAAAATGATTAAAATACCACTAATGGGTTTTACTTATTATATATATATATATATACTTTAACATGAAGCACATCAAAATGGATTGTCACTACGTTCAGGAAGAACACTTGAGGGAGACGATTGATTTACCATATGTTTTTTTCGAATTTCAGATTGCGGACTTCTTCACCAAGGCTCTTCCTCTACGACACTTTCTTTTTCTTCTTCTTAACATACTTTCGGTGATCTCACCATAAGTTTGAGGGAGAGTGTTAATATATATATATATATATATATATATATATATATATATATATATATATATATATATATATATAAACTAAAATACCCATTAGGGGTATTTCAGTCTTTTCACATTGTAATAGGGGTCAGCCTAGTAAGGGCTGATTTTATTTTCTTTTTTCATTTTCTATTTTTGTTTTTTTATTTCTTTTTGTAATATGGCTGTTGAGGCAGCCCAACTAGTCATTGGGCTGCTCCCAACGGTCATAAATATGACCGTTGGGGGCTTGCCCAATGATTAGTTGGGCTGCCCCACTCTCTTTTGTGTGGTTATAAGTAGGAGTTTTCCACTTGGATTCCTAAATGCTTTTCTAAGCATTTTATGATTCAATACATATTATTTTTACATTGTGTTTTCTTTATGATTTGTGTTTGGTGATTATCTCCTTTGTGAGATTGTAATTGGTCCATTAGTGACCCTTTTTTGTGTTTGTGCACTTTTGTAGCCCTTTAGTGGCATTGTGTTTGTGTACACCTTGTTTCATTTCACACATCTGAGGGTCAGGTGTGAAAAAAATAAAAAATAAATAAAAATATTTACATTTTTTCACTGGGGGGTTCTTTACCCGAGGGTAGCAAACATTACCTCTATATAATTGTATATACATATATGAATATATACATGTTAACAGCTGGGTGAGGTTCATTATTGGAAAAGATACATCAGACTTTGACCATGGGGTTATTATTTTAATTATTATTCGTGATAATATTACAAATATATAAGCCCTACATCACATGGATAGTCCATTTTCACTTCTGTACTGTGTCCTTATATTCTAGGCTTTCTAGCTGTATTGGAAAATTTTGTAAAAATGCCATATCCCTGTATCTACAACCATATCCATGTGACATAGTCTAAACCTGATCCACTGTCGACTAGGGCCATGGAACCAATGTTTGAGGCAAAGTTTCAACATCAAAAGCTAATCAGTAATCACATGTTTTACTAGTTGACATGTAGCTTTATTTTTTGTTGAATGTATCTGCTTGATCATAAGTTAATATCTTTTCTGTAATAATTATGTGGCTGCTGCAGTTTTACTGTGACCTGATTAACTTATTATATATGATGCCCTATGCTTGGAAGTGGAACTTAATGTTTAGTAACTTCTAGGGATATTTCTTTTTCCCTTTAGGCAAACAAATACTTTTTCTTTCCCATTTAAGGCATGTTTATCTAGGTGGTCATCCACGTTGATAATTTAGATTAACTATGGATGATTTAGATTGTGTCCATACTAATTCTTACCTCTAGTTTTATTTTTTCCCCTGGTTTATTGATTCTGTTGTACGCATTCTTATTTTTTTCCAGATATGGGATCAAAGAATTCAGAGGAACCCATCATTATATAATGGAACTAAGTTTAGGGTACAGAATTCTCCTCTGTCAACTTGGATGCCTGTTTCCTGTTGTAATTCTTTTGTTGTTTAGCTTTAGTATTATTATGATTTTAGTGCTACCTTTGATTTCTATTGGTTCTACATCTCCTTTGTGACAGTACCTATCTAGCTTAGATGTTCCATATAGGATTTCTGTTGGAATGCATTAGGAGTAATTCTAGAAAGGTTTTTTTTATTAATCGTTAAGCTATGAGTTATCCTCTGTGGAATCTGGTCCTGATAACACTCCAGTTAAGATGGGATGACTCAGGATCCAACTTTTATGTTTGATAATTTACTTCTCCATGAAGGGATTTTTAATTTTCTATGACATCAACTTGAGCAAATGTGACTGCTTTACTATATTGAGTTGGCAGTGATGAGTCAGCATTTATGTTTCTTCCGGTTCATATGGTCAGCATGTAGCTAGGTATGTTTCATTTGACTTTTATATTCATTTGCTATTGCTTGAATTACTACATTCTTTTTTGATATTTTATGGTTATGTAGATATGCAGCAATTGCTTTCTTAATGTAATTTGTTAGGACATGAGATTGTTGTGAAGTACTTCTTTTGTCTTTTAGTGAACTTGTGACTTCAGAACTTGGAAATCCACCAAAATAATGTAATATTACATTTGTTGATATTTCTATAAACATAAATGTTATAAACAACTGATGTAATAGTGCAACTGTTTACTGAATTTGCAGTATGGAGGTCATGTACTTTACCCTGCAGAAAGTGGTTCAAACCAAGAGCCTCGTGTCTGTCTTCACCTTGGTCTGACAGACTACAGGTCTATTCTTGCATGTTCTGGAATTTCTTGTTTTTAATTGTTCAAACTCTATAATTATTATATTTTGATAGATAATGGAACCCTTACTGAGCATCATGTTATTTGAGTTGAATATTAATTTTTGTTTTTCTGGCAAAGTTGTGAAATTAGGGATGTCAATGAATCAGATTTTATCTGATATCTGACCGAATTCGATTCTGTTTAGTTGCATTTGGTAAGCCAAACCATATCCTATAATCGGATGCGGATATGGTTTTGATTTTTTGTTGACGAATCCAACAAATATTTGATTTTGACAGATATCCGAATCTGTTTGCATGTAAAAAAGCGGATCTGGTATGAGTTTTTCACCATACGAATCCAAATCCAAATTCGAATCCATTTAGCCAACATCTGATTAGTCAAATATGGCTATATATCCGATCCAAATCCGAACCGTTTACATCCATATGTGAAATTTAGCAGTTACATGAGATAAAAGTAAAGGGGTAATCCCTTTCTCAGCTGTAGCTGGGCTACTACCTGGGGCTCTTCGTTTGGCTGCAATACGAAGGAAGCACAAGCACACTCACTAGAGTAAGGGGCAAAACTCTAGATTGTCTTATTTCATTAAGAAAAGATATACAAGAGAGTCTACCCTCTTTATTGGGCTTAGATTACAAGGAAACATTATAAAGACTGAAATACCCCTAAGAAAGATAAGAACAAGAAAGAAACAATAAAAAAATATGTACAATAAAAAGACATGTCACATATCAAATATCAAAATACCAGATATGGCCCTAAGACACAACCTACTCACTATTTTCACACTCCAAACTCGAGATGGTGCAGTAGGAACTATCACAAGTTTGGAAATAGAGGTGTGAAAATGAACGGTTGGTTGTGCCTTGGTGAACACATCTGCAATTTGATGAATGGACTGAACATAAGGCAAGGTAATGGTGTCATCAAGATATGCCTGATGTACAAAGTGACAATCAATCTCTACATGTTTGGTACGCTCATGAAACTCTGGATTCTTAGCCATATGGGTAGCACTCTGATTCTTGCAATGCCATCCTAGCTCGATACTCAACCTCTGTTGTAAACAATGCAATCCTTGCTTTTTGTTCTTCCAAGGGATTAAAGAGTCTCTAAGAAGGATACAAAAACTTGTAGTAGAATGACGAGTACTACCACATCCTCCAAAATCAGAATTGCAGTAGGCTTTAAGCTCAAGTGAAGAGGCTGAAGAGAAGAATAATAATACATAATGCATACTTTGAGGTAATAATTCAGGTAAAAACAAATACTCAGAAATCTTCTTAGGCACATTCTGAAAGAAACTTTCATTTTCTAAAAAATAAATATTCCATGATATATATAGTTTGCCCTTTTTGAAAGCAAAACATCTAAACCCTTTTTTAGTTTCCCTATATTCAAAGAAAGCACATGGTATTGCTTTAGGAGAGAGTTGTATCATTTTTATTGGTAAGAAAAAAACACTTCATCCAAAAGGTCTTAATCTAAGATAATAAGGACAGATTTTAAAGAGCTTTTCATAAGGAGAAATGGTTTGAAGCTTAGATGATGAAAGTCTCTTGATAAGATATACAACCATCAAAGAAGCTTCAACCTAAAAGTGTTTTAGAACATTTTTGGAGATTAAAAGAGTTCTAGTGGTCTCAATTATGTGCTTATGTTTTCTCTCAGCTAAATAATTTTGTTGAGGCGTATAAGCACATGATCTTTAATGAACAATTCCATTATTTTCAAAATATGTTTTGAAATCATTTTGACATAAACTCTCTCCCAGAGTCGGAGCAAAAGATGAAAATTTTAGTTTTAAATTGATTTTTAATAAGAGTATGATATTTTTTAAAGTTTTCAAATACCTCATATTTGTGCCTAAGAAAGTATATCCAAGAAAATCTAGTATAATCATCAATAAATATCACATAATAAGAGAATCCATCTTTAGATAAGATGGGAGAAGGTTCCTATACATCCGAGTACACTAATTCAAACAGTTTAGATGAAAAGGTTCTTTTGAGAAAGAAGAGAGCCCTCATTTTGCCAAAAACACAATCTTCACAATGAAATTTTTCATTACAAAATTTGTTCAAATGGGAAACTAGGATGTCCTAGTATTTGATGCCACAAAACTAAGTCCACATTTTGAACATTATAACAAAAATTGCTTTTTGGAAGAAGTAGACGATCCATGTAGTAGAGGTCCCATTCTCTATGTCTTTTGTCAATTTGCTTTTTAGATTGGAGATCCTGTACAAAACATTGTTTAGATAAGAAAGAGACACTACAACCTTGGTTGGTAATTTGTGAAATAGAAAGGAGATTTAAATTTAGTTTTAGAACAAGTCTAACTTTTGGAATAGAAAATTTTGAAGTATTTTAAAATTTTTTAATGCTTTTTATGTTAAGAGAGGACTCATTGGTGGTAAAAACATTACTTGGCGTTGAATCAGTGCTACACTCGAAAAACAAAGATATGTGTGAAATTATATGAAATAAAGCTCTAGAATCTAAAAGCCAAAAAACCTTATTGGAAGGTGAAGATGTAGAGACCGCGACATCGGAAAAAGATGAAGAGTTCTTGATTAGTGGATGAAGGGCCTCCATGATTTGAGAGAAGATGGTTCCAATAGATTTTGAATCTTCATTGGTCTCACTTCTTTGTTCTTGAGATGCTCCCACAGATGTCACTTTTTTGTCTTCTCTTCCTTTGAATTTGGGATAATGACTTAATATGACTCGGTTCTCCACAATTATGATAAGTTAATATTAGTTCTTTTCTTGTTGTCATCATATCTAGACTTCCCATTAGTAAGATTTTGAAAAATGTGGTGGTTTATAAATATTTGTATTGACACCTAGTCTTGAAACAGCCAATACGTTATCCTTAGTCTCCTTGGAATCAGACATAGACCTTAATCTTATCTCTTCCATACATACTTAAGACTTCATGTAAGGGAAATGGTTTTTCCCTATGAATGATATTGACCCGAACTTGTTCAAATTTGAGTCTAAGACTTCTAAAGAATTGAAACAATTGTTCCTCATGCTTGTATTTCTTCCATTCTTGAGCATCATTAAGAGTTTCCCATATAGGCTCAAGTTTGACTAATTGATCTCAAATCCTTTTGAGGGTACTCTAGTATTCCTTCATAGTCTTGTCACCTTGTTTATAACTATGTATTTTATCCTTGAGATCCCACTTGTGAGCCACATCTTTTTGGGTATATGTTTGTTTAACATACTCCCAAGCCTCATCGGCTCTTTCAAATTTAAGAATGTCGGAACATAGTTCCTCATGCATACTACCCATGAAGAGGGAGAGTACTTTGGCATGACCTACTTTTCACTCTTTATAGGCTTTTTTATATTCAATCATAGCCTTCCCTCTATCAATGCCCTTAAGAATTTCTTCCTTGGATTCACCTTTTTCTCCAATAACTGTTTTTGTGAGAATCGGTTGTGGTTCTAATGCGGAACCATCAACAAATTGCCACATATCCTTGCCCATAAGAATTCTTTTAACCGCCGTGTCTTATATATTGTAGTTTTTCTCATCAAATTTGATGCGAATAACCGTTACAATTTCTCTGTCGACCATAGTGGAAAAGAAGAGGAGAAAGAGTGGTAAGAGTGAGAGAGAGAGAACTAATAATAAGAGGTGGTGCTCCAATTTGATGTAGATATGCCGTAGGCTTCTTTGCACGTTCCAAGCTTTCAACACCTCCTTTCAATACCTTTTCTTTATGAGTCCACACACCTTCAAGAACTTTAGGCTCCAATACCATGTAATGAAACAACAAGTGCATTATAACAATGCCACAAAGGAGCTACAAATGTGCACACACAATTATACAAAAGCCACTAAGGGCTAACACATAAACCTCTGAAAAGAGAGAGAACATATATGAAAAAAATAAACTTCTTATTTAACAAATTCTTAGAACAAACATTACATAGAGAAGGAGCCAATAGCCCCTTTATATACAAGAGATGGCATTGGGGATCTCCCAAAAGAGATGTTGAGAGCTCCCCAACGGTCATATTTGTGACCGTTGGGGAGCCCCAACAGCTCTTTGGTCATTTGACCATAGAGCCCCTAATCTAAAAGATAAAGTACACAAAATAAAACTAAAACTAAAAATAAGAATAGAAAACACCCAAAAAACTATCTCTAATTACATGTACAAATTATCCAAAATATCCCTGGTCAATAACCTAAATTACATATCCAAAAAATATATATATATATATATATATATATATATATACATTTTAACAATCACTAACCCAAGATAAGTTAAGAGAGTTAATTTACTAGTTAGACCTTCAAGACTCCGCTCTTTTTTATGTGCATTTTTTAAAACATGATGATGAGGGAAAAATGGTAATTCTACATTACATTTAACAGCAACTTTAACGGTAGTAAACTCCTGGGCCTTTTTAATTAACCACAATATTTTTTAGGTGCATTTTAAAAAAAATTCAAAACTTAGGTGCTTTTTATATCAATGCCCAAACTTTAGATGCCTTCTTTAAAATTTCCCTAGTTTTTTTATTGTTTCATATATGCATCTTTTAGTTTATTAGGATTTTTATGTAGCTTATATGGGGTATTCCTGATGTAAAATCTGCATCTAAGATTTTTTTTAAATATCATTCAGGACATTTGTAGGCACAAATTTAAGTCCTATGTGGGAGCAGTTTATCATTCTTTCTCAAGGTATATCCACAATGGAGTTTTTTTTTTGTTCACGCACATGTACACACTTGTAGACACATGAATGTATGCACACACACACAATATATATATATACATATATATATTTATATATGTATATTATTTTTTTTGATAAACTATATATGTATAGTATATTTATATATGTATCATTGTACATTTTTTGTCCATTACAATCTGAACATGAATAAGCTCACTAAGATTTTTTTTGTATTTATTACATGGGAAAATTGGCATCGGGTTGGGAGACCTACTGCACTGGAAAGTCCTGCCAAGCTATGGTTGCCACGCTTGGCAGCACAAAACTCAGAGACTGCACCCTCACCCACCAGGGAGCCTACTGCTTTGGCCTTGCTGAGCTATGATTCGGTTTCTCCGAACGTTGTGTTTGTTGAAAGCAGGTTTCATACTCAAGAAATGAGTGATGACATTGATGACCATCTCCACGTGAAATATTTCTGGCTAGCTGTTTGTTTAGAGGGTGCTGGTGATGCTGTCCCAAATTGGCACCAAACTAGACTGTGTAGAAGGTACATAATTTTCCATGGCAGCTGATGAGGTGCTAACTGATCAGTTGCTGTATTTTCATGGCCAACATGAAGATGGACACATAAATGTTGTCAGACACAAGTTAACAATATACCGTGTTTCCATGTATTTTTATGCATGAAGTTCCTCAGATTCAGCAGGTAGTTCAGCATTGGGCTGAACCAGCTCAGGTTTATACAAGCATAAATCAAGGTGGGCAGCAACCAAGTAGTAGTGAACAGACTGTTACAACATCTGAAGATATAAATAATGTACCTCCAATGCAATCAGAACAAATGGGAACTGGTGCAGAAATTCAAATGGAACAGCCTGTGCTATGGCAGTCGAGTAGGATAAAAATGCTCCATTGAAAGGTTCATAAGTTAAAATTCCTTTTCAGCTGTTTTTCAAATATTTATGGCTGTTGTTCAAGAAACCATTATATCAAGAAACTCTGATGAGGCAAGAAGAAATTTTGAGTGGATTGAAGCGATGGATAAGGTATAGATATCAAACTTGGGAGATTGTTGATTGGCCAATTGATAAAAATGTACAGTTGTAAATGAGTGCATCAGATGTAAGTATATAGTGATAGAAAGCAAGATTAGTAGCAAAAGGGTACACCCAAGAATATAATCTCAACTAAGGTAAGACTTTAGCCCAATAGTGAAGATTGATATCATATTAGTATTATCATTAATTTTTAATTTTGGATGGGAATTGCAAAACCTTGATGTAAAAAATATATTTTTGCATGGTGAACTGTTTGAGGAAGTGTACATGTAGCATCCACTTGGGTATAGTGAAGGAGATGCGAGTGTTAAAAATTGTTGGCTTATGAAGACTATATATAGGTTGAAGCTAGCCTCAAATTCTTGGTTTGATAGTTTTCCACATGTAATATGTGGTCATGGCTTTGTCAGAAAACAAGTTGATCATTTTTTATTCATATACCAAAGAAAAACTCACAACTCTTATGCTCTTATATGTATATGATATGATCATAACAGGGAGTTCTTTGAATCATATACAAGAGATAAAAGAGCTTCTTCATAAATCATAATAGATTCCAAATGAAAGAACTTGGTCCTTTGCAATATTTTCAGGGGATAGAAGTTGATCGAAGAGGTAATTCTCTATTCCTATCTCAACATAAGTATGCTATAGATTTGTTACAGAAATATGGAATGGGAGAATGTGAGCCAGTATGAACACTTGCAGCCATGAACAAGCATGTTGTATATGATGAGAGTCAAACTCATATCTTTACCTAAAAGTTATAAAAGTATTTTGGGAGTACAAGACCTGACTAGTGTTTGTGGTGAACCATGCGTCACCCTTTATGCATGCGCCTAGAGAGACACATCTTGATGTTGTGAAGAGAATTCCCATGTATGTAAAGGCTACACCTGTGAATGGTTTGGTCTATAGAGCCTCATCTAACTCTTCTATTGGCCCATTAAAAAATAGTCAACATCTTGTTTTTTGTAGTAAGAAACAACAAACAGTTGCAAAGTATGGCATTGAGGCTGAATATAAAGCCATGGATGCAATGACAATAGAATTTTTTTGGTTGAGTTAATCTTTTAACTACTTTGAGGACAACCAATTGCCCACCTCCATTTTATTTTGTCATAATAAGAATGTGGTAGCAATATCAATAAATCCAGCCCATCATAATAAAGCCAAACACATGGATTTAAACAATCACCTTGTGCATGAAATGATAGAAGACCAAGAGCTTGAGACTAAATTTATCTATGGACAAAGTCAAATTGTAGATTCATTCGCCAAACCATTGTCTACATGCTGGCAACATTAAAGGACAAACTATGCATGATCTTTAACTATTCACAGATATAGAGGGGCTGTTAGAGGGAATGATGTTTTTTGTAATGTTTGTGGCTTTTGTTTATATTTTCCCTTTTGATGTATTCTTTAGTGCATTTGACTTGTGTGTAATTTTGTATCTGTAAGGGGTATTTTTGGAAAGCAGTTTAAAAACCTTATTATATATTAATAGAAGTTGAAAGAGGTCTCATCCAACAACCTCTATTGAGCACCAAAGGCTGCCATCCTTCTACCTTTCTTTTTCACCTTCCTCTATTGTTCACAGCATGGAATGTTGTTGAGAGCCTAGTAAATAAAGATGTGGGCAGCAAGTGGGTTTACCAGATTAAATATAAATCAGATGGGAGTATAGAGAGGTTCAAAGCTAGACGTTGTGAAAGGATATAACCAGCAATAGGATATGGATTATGAGAAGTCATTTAGTCCTATTGCAAAAGATTGTATTGTAAGTATAAGAATTATATCATCTCTTTCTTTGTCTTTTGACGGGCTTTTATTTCAATTAGACATTAAACATGCATTTTTGCATGGGGAGTTAAAGAAAAAGGTTTATATGGGGCGACTTAAACAAGCATCTAGGACATGAGTTGAAAGCTTTTATAATGTTTTTAAGGAATGTGGATTTGAAGTTGCCGTTGATAATTCTTTATTCATTTATCATGAATTGATAACATGCACAACTTGAGGGTGTATGGGAATGAGGCTGCATGATTTTCAAGAGTAGTTTTGGTATTCAAGTTAGAAGATTTGTGAGTGATGGAAAACCTGTAGTATATTACTTTATTTATTTGTTTTGTAATATAGATGATGTCCCCTTAATGGCATATGTTTGTAATTTAATGACTGTGTATTTGGTGATTACTTGTCACCTATTTACTGTAATAAAATTTTCATTTCCTTTTAAAAAATAAGATAGGTTGTCTTTTAAGAATAAATATTAATTTTAGACCTTAAAGGCTTCTAATGGTAATTGCTGTAATGAAATAAAGCAGAAATACAAAAACAAGGTGCTTAGGCACAAATACAAGTCCTACAAGGGACAATACAAATGTCAAAGGCAATACACAAGCACACAAGTGCATAAAATGGCTACAAAGCGCCTAAATGTGCACAAGCACAAGTCCACAAAGGAACAAAACAAAAATCAATCAATGGCAAATACATAAGATCACAATAGAACACAAAAACATAAAAATAATAATTCTTTATTGAGATAGAATGCTTAGAAAAAGCATTAACAAACAAGAAGGGGTTTTAATCCTTTATATAGACCATAGGAGGCCGATATAGTCATTGGGATGCTCCCAACGGCTATAAATATAGTCGTTGAGGAGATCCCAACGACTATATTCGACAAAGTCCAATAAGCCCTTATAAAAAAGGAAAATGATGATAAACATAAAATAAAATAAGACAAAACTTACCCTAATGGGCAGTACTTATTACATGTGTACAAATGACCAGAATGCCCCTACATGGGCAAAACCTATTACAATGATAAAACAGTTTAAAAAAATATATAATATATACATATGCACTCACATATATATATACATTTTAACACTCCCCTCAAACTTACGGTGTGATTACCGAAAGTTTGAAAATACAAAAACAAAGGGAAGGGTCCAAGTCTTCATTGACAATCTTCACCAAATGGCTTCATTGGCTATCTTCATATTCATGATGCATCAAAAAACAAAATTTCTCTCAACCCATATCATCTTTAAGAATTTGAAGAGTGAACAAAACAATGGTTCCAACTACACAAAGGAAGATACCTTAACCAAATAGTTATTGAAAGAAATCGTTTTAACCCAATAGTTAAAAAATAGTTATAGGATATATGTATATAGTTTCAAAACAAATATATATTTTGAAAAAGAATAACACAAATTAATTCTTATATATATATGTGTATATATATGAAGAGAGGATGGTTAAGTTCCCTAACAAAACATAGAGGTTCTATAAACTAAACAATTTTTAAAAGCGAGTTAGATATTCACCTTAAGCAATAATTTTTAAGATTTTTAGAAACATTAACAACAGTTCAGGCAAGGTACAATAGCCATTAAGATAAACACATGGAATATACTTCAAAATCAAAATCAATTTTTAAGAATTTCTCTTTTAGAGAATCATATAAAAACAACATATTTTTCAAGGAAACATAAATTCTGAACATAGTGGAATTTTGATCCCTAAAGTTCAAAAGACAAGCACATATTAGACATAAAATAAACAATTTTGCAATAATGTCCCAAATGCTTAGGTAAACATTTTAAATAAAGATACAACTCATCAAAAACCCGACAACATGTATATTAAATATAAGAACTCAAAGTAGCTCACAATAAAAGGAGAATTAATTAAATTCATACAATAATGCAAGATAACCAACATGAAACAAATCCAAATACCCTCAACATATATATCCAACATGCAATTAAAGTATATTGATAATGCACATAATACCATGAAACAAAGATGTTCTCACAACCCAATAAGGTTCATGCACAAGAGGCACTTCACACACAACCCAAATATGAGTTTAAGCACAAAAACCATCAAGGGCCAAGAGAGCACACATAATTTTATTGATGTGAGAATGCACATAAAATGCATGTAAATTTTTCAAGGGATAACCATCTTTCATACAAGGACAAATGGGCACCGGAAAAGATTAGGAAATACATGAAGAAATTTTAAAAATCCCACATACAACAAATGATAACAAGAGAAATTATATTTACAAATCTCAACAATAGTTTGCTCACCACAAGCAATCACTTCTTTGACCTCCAACTCAACATCCTCAAAATTCAAGTGTATCAACGCATAAGACAAGAGATCAACACAAATGTCAGCAATAACCAAACTAGTGACCATGCACCAGCAATACCGGCTATCTAAACTGACAATAAATACCAGCTACAACTACATGAAATGCACATCCCTCACCTTACAAATGGTTACAAAACTGCAATCAATACTATCAGCTACAACGGGCGCACATAACTCACCACAACCATGGTTATAAAACTGATAAACAAAATCTCTTATCCAAAAAAAAATTCACTCAAATAAGAGGGAAGAGTGGAGAAACAAGATAGGTAAAAATACTGTAATGAAAGCAAACTGATGTTAATAAGCAAGAAGTTTTGAAAACAATATTAAAGTCAAAGCAATAAATTTTGCAATAATATGAGATTTAATCCATAAGGACCAATATAGTCATAATCAAATAACACTTGAGCCATCACTTGATAAAAATCGATACGAGCATCCAATAACCAACAAGAGCCAAATAAGCAACTCAGTGGTACAACTCACTTATAGAAGCAAAGGTTAAATAACTGTCAGTCAGACCCAAAACAAGCGCCGATACAACACTCATAAATCAGTAATCTAAACTGATAAAATATAGAGGTGCACACATAACTCGCCCCAACAAACTCTGGCTCCATAACACCAAGGTGCATGCAACTCACCTTGAAAAGGTCTAACAAAATAATGGATGTATCAAATAGAAAAGTGATGGATTAAGCCAAAGTGACAAATAGGCAAACCTTGAAAAACACATTCCAAGGATAAGAGAAATAAGAACCGTTTTGACAAAAGTTTCAAAATCAAGTGAAATAACAAGAGTATGAATCCTCAAATAAGTTTAGTAAATTCATGCAATAAATGCAATTGTATGACAAGATAAAATGACCACTAATGAGAGTCTTCAACTACAAACAAGAATGTCCACCAATAAATACAAAATCGACAAGCACAAAAGTGAACCACAAAGGGCACACTCACAAAACCCACAAAGGGCATACACAAAGAAGACTCATAATTCACAAATTAATATTTTATTACCAAGTATGCAAAAAACATAATACTTAAATCCCATGTGAGGTAACACAATGTAAAAGCATGTAAGGTAATGTTCACTAAAGAACTATGAGTTCAAGAAATAACACAATCACAAGTTACCAATACCATTAAGGTCTCCAAAGAGAGCCCTCATAAAAACAAATCTTTTCAATAAATATTTTTATTAATGATTATTGTTGAGAAGCAGTCACCGTTGCATATGGGTAGTTTAGTAACTACTTAAGAGGTTAGGTGCATTATTGTAAATAAGGTGTTTTAGTCTAATCTCTCTATTTAAGTGAGATTAGACCTAATTAGTATATACGATTCTTTCTTTTTCTCTCTCTCTCTCTCTCTCTTTTCTGATTTGCGTGAAACCCTAGTCGTCTTCAACATGGTATCAGAGCAGAACGTTGCTCTGGGCATCTGACTTGATCGACCCACATGTGGATCGGGTTCAGCGTGCGCAGTAGAAACGCAGATCTGAAGCCAGCGTGTACATCGCCTGATCTGATCGACCCATCTTCCTCCTGGTATCTAACGCCCTACTCCTCCAGCAGAAACGCATATCGGGTGGTGATCTTTGGCAGCATCTACAACGACTGGTGTGCGTGTGGAA
Organism: Nuphar pumila; assembly: GCF_984573655.1. Classification (NCBI taxonomy): domain Eukaryota; kingdom Viridiplantae; phylum Streptophyta; class Magnoliopsida; order Nymphaeales; family Nymphaeaceae; genus Nuphar; species Nuphar pumila. Next base: position 25,944,255 of record NC_143252.1, on the reverse strand, counting down.
GCTGAGATCGTTGTGCGTGATAGGAGCAGGGAGACACCTGTTTTTCTATCGGATGTCCGACCCAAACTACAACCTGGATCGTGTGATGACCCCACTGTTTTGGATCTGACTTCAGATCGTGTTGATGGTGGCAGTGTGGACGTCGAAGAAGCCTGCAATGTCTATCATGAACCAGTCGCGTCTCGATCTTAATAGCTTCTAAGGATGCAGATGTGGATTAGATCAGATCTGATCTATATAATTCAGATATGAAATCGGTTGTGTGGTTGAGGTATGCAACTTGTCGCAGTTCCTTTGTGAGGTGGATGGTTTAGGTAAAGTTCAATTCGTGGATCTGAACAACGTGTTACAGTCATTGTGTTACAGTCGTTGGTCGTGTATATCAGATTTATAAGTGTAATTAAAATCTGATATAGTCGGGTTCATAGTTGGTAGTTGGTGCACATCAAATCCGAGTTTCAGTAGGGTGTGTTTGCGTGTGGTTATACCTGCATTTTGGAACAAACCCATTATCTTATCCCATGGCTGAAACACAGAAGTCAGATATGAAGTCCGAAACAGTGGCTGATTATAAAGACTTTGCAAATCCTTTTTCATATGGATCATCGGTAAAGCTGGATGAGACTAACTATGCTAGGTGGTCTCGTACGTTCATGATGTCTGTCTCAGGGCATCGTAGAAAACATATTTTGTTGAAAAATGAGCCCAAAGACAAAACTGGAAAGTATGCTACATGGGAAGAGAAAAATGATATTGTCATGTCATGGATTATGAATAGTGTGCAACCTCACATAGCCGATGGGCTTATTTATTATACCACCGCAAAACAAATGTGAGATAATTTGCAAGGCACTTACTCTCAGGAAACTAATGTTAGTCGGATTCTTCAAGTAGAGCAGGAGATCTATAAATTGCAGCAAGGAGAGAAAACTCTAGCCCAGTACTATGCCTCTGTGAAGGCAACCTTTGAGAGACTAAATGCACATAGACCATTGTGCTGTGACAAACAGAAACTACACCAGGAGCATACTATGGTTGCATGATTCCTTACTGGCCTGTCAGCTGAATTCTCAGTTGCCAAAGTTCAGATGTTGACAGGCTCAGATGTTCCCACTCTTGCTGAGGCATATAATCCACTGAGCAGGCTTGCTATGTCCCTTCCTTCATCTCAATCAGAATCACAAACCTCGGCTCTGTTGGTTTCCTATAGTCGAGGTCGAGGTTTTCTTCCTAATTCTCGTGGTCGTGGACGTGGTCGAGGCCCGGGAGGACGAGGCAAGCTCCAATGTACCTACTGCGGAAGATTTGGGCATTTAGAAGATAGATGTTTTGACAAGAATGGACGACCTCCCGCATCTTCAGCTAAAGTTGTTCCTACAACACAAGTGGCCAAACCTGAGTCCCCCACTGTTCCTCCTTGTGATTCGGTTACACTTACTCGTGCTGAGTATGATGATTTGTTGGCACATATTCCGTCTAGTTCCCCCGTGGCTGATATTGCATGCTTTGCAGGTGATGAATTATCTTGCCAAGGTAGTAGGTGGATTATTGATTCCGGGGCATCTAGCCATTTGTGTGGAAATGAATGTGAGTTTTCAAAGTTGAATAGTGTTGCTAATCATAAAAAGGTTGTTCTTGCCGATGGGAGTTCCTCTCCCATTGTTGGCCAGGGAAATATCTCCATATCCCCTACTCTTCAGTTATCAAATGATCTCCATGCCCATTCATTCCCTCAAAATTTGTTATCTGTTAGTCGTGTTGCAAAGGAATTGAATTGTCGAGTAATATTTAATCCTGCTTGTTGCACTTTTCAAGACTTGCTGACGGGGAAGACAATTGGTAGAGGCTATGAGGAGGGTGGAGTCTATTATCTACACCAACCAGTTGGCTCTGTTCATTCCGCAGTTGAGTCGTCTTCTAGTCTGCTGCTTTGGCATCATCGTCTTGGTCATCTTTCGTTGCTTAAATTGCGTAGAGTTATTCCTCACATCTCGCCATCCACTACTCTGTTGTGTGAAGCATGTCAGCTTGGGAAACATCATAGGAGTTTATTTTCGTCCAGTCAGAGTCCTTCAAGTCAAAATTTGTTTGATCTTCTTCATGTTGATGTTTGGGGTCCAAGTAGAATTCCCAATCGTTCTAAGTGTCGTTAATATTTAGTCATTATAGATGATTTTTCCAGATTATCTTGGGTATTCTTGTTAAAAGATAGGGCTGAAGCCCCCATTATTCTTAAATCCTTGATTATTGAAATAAAAATTCAGTTTAATTCTTGCGTCTAAGTATCGCTCTTGAATTCAAATCCTCTGAATTATTACAATTTTACAAAAATCTTGGGATCCAACCTCAGACTTCTTGCCCTCATACCTCGCAACAGAATGGAGTAGCAGAGCGCAGGCATAGACACATTCTAAATGTTGCCCGTTGCCTTATGATTCAGTCCAATATGCCTGCGTCTTACTGGGGAGATGCGGTTTTAACTGCGGGATTCCTAATAAACCGTATGCCTTCAACCTCTGTGGGGGATCACATTCCCATTCAAATTCTCAGACCTGAAGCTCCTTTGTTCCCTATCTCACCAAAGGTGTTTGGTTGTGTGTGCTTTGTTCATAAACTTGGTCCCAACCGAGATAAATTGTCATCCCAATCTATAAAATGTGTTTTTGTTGGGTATCCCAAGCACCAAAAAGGATATCGTTGTTATGATCCCATATCCCAGAGAGAGTGTCAGTGCGGATGTTTCCTTTTTTGAGTCACATATTTTTCTAGTACTCCGAGAATACATGCTAGTCAAGGTGATTCATTTTCTCTTCCTGATCCTCCTTTTCCATTAGTCTGTTAGTCTTGAGCCTCTTGTTCCCAGTCTGACTCTGTCTCGTTACAAAAATCCTCCTGTGGTGTGTACTCATCGAGCTCCACCCAACTCTATGCCTGTGCCATCAGCTTCTCCATAGGTGAGTGTTCCTGACCCTACTGACGATTCTCTTATTGATGGTGATTTACCTATTGCTCTTCAGAAAGAAAAAAGGCAATGTACACTTCATCCTATTTCTCAGTTTGTTTCCGAGGCAAGACTTGGTGAAAATATGAAGAATTTTGTATTAGCATTATCTGCTACCTCAGTTCCTCTCAATTATCATCACGCTCTTCTGGACCCCACATGGGTGAAGGCCATACAGGATGAAATGGATGCACTGCTTTCTCGGAGAACATGGGACTTAGTTGATCCTCTACCTGAGGCTGAAATTGTTGGTTGTAAATGGGTCTATACTATTAAGTATAACTCAGATGGATTGATTGAAAGGTTTAAAGCTCGCCTTGTTGCGAAAGGCTACACTCAAACTTATGGGGTGGACTTCTTTGAAACTTTCTCTCTTGTTGCTCGTCTTGGGACTATTCGTCTTGTTTTGTCAGTCGCAGTGCACCATGGTTGGTCTCTATGTCAGCTTGATGTGAAAAATGTCTTTCTGTATGGAGACTTGGAGGAGACAGTTTACATGCACCAACCTCTGGGGTTCGAAGTTTCGGGGGAGTGTTAGAAGGTGTGCAAGTTGAACAAGGCAATCTATGGTCTCAAAGAGAGTCCCCGTGCATGGGCTGAGGTCATGTCAGCATTTGGGTTTGTTCGCTCTGCCTCAGATCACTCTCTTTTTATTAAAAAGACCTATATAGGGATTGTGGTCATGATAGTATATGTTGATGACATTATAGTCACAGGAAGTAGTGAAAAAGACATTTCTGACACAAAGTCCCATCTTCAGAAACACTTTGTGACTAAGGATCTGGTACCACTCAGATATTTCTTGGGCATAGAGGTTGCAAGGAGTAAAGATGGACTGGTTCTGTCACAGTGGAAATATGTCTTGGACCTGCTGAAGGGACATGGATGTTAGGTGCCAAACCTGCGAGGATTCCTATGGATCTCAAGTCTCATCTGTTTTATGAAAAATCCAAGCATGTGGACTGTAGCCGTTATCGCTCTTTGGTTGGCAAGCTATTATATGTGATTGTGACCAGACCTGACATATCTTTAGCCGTGAGCAAGATAAGTCAATTTATGGACAAACCTACAAAGACTCACTGGGATGCTGCAATGATGATTCTCAAATATCTAAAGTTCTCCCCTGGTAAAGGACTATGGTTTAAACAAAAACCGTATTTAGATATTCCTGCCTATTCAGATGCAGATTATGCAGGGTTGGTTGTTGACAGAAAGTCCACAACTGGATTCTGTGTGTTTGTTGGAGGGAATCTGGTTACTTGGAGAAGTAAGAAACAAATTGTTGTTGCCAGGTCGAGCGTTGAGTCAGAATATCGGGCTATGGCTCAAACTGCTGCTGAGATGATGTGGGTTAAATCTGTGTTGACTGATCTTCAAGTGAAAGTCGCATTACCTATGGAGATGATATGTGATAATAGAGTTGCTACTTATATTGCTAATAACCCAGTATTTCATGAACGAAAAAAGCATATTGAGGTGGATTGTCACTATGTACGTGACCTGGTCCAGACTGGGTACATTTGCACCAAGCACATATCTTCAGAGAACCAAATTGTTGATGTCTTCACAAAACCCTTAGCGAGTTCAAAATTTTTCAAAATGTTGTGACAAGCTGAGCATTATTGATATATATGCTCCAGCTTGAGGGGGAGTGTTGAGAAGCAGTCACCGTTGCATATATGGGTAGTTTAGTGACTACTCAAGAGGTCAGGGGCATTATTGTAAATAAGGTGTTTTAGTCTAATCTCTCTATTTAAGTGAGATTAGACCTAATTAGTATATACGATTCTTTCTTTCTCTCTCTCTCTCTCTCTTTTCTGATTTGCATGAATCCCTAGTCGTCTTCAACAATTATGATACACTAAGCATGTAGGACACAAATCATTCAAGTGCAATAAGTGCACTCACAATAAACACCTCCCAATAGGCAAGAACACAAGCCACAAATGGGAACAATCACAAGGGTCACTAGAGGGCCAAAAGAACATAAAATGCATAAAGAAACTCATTATAATATCTAAAGAAAAATATGATCCTATAGGTCTAATGCATATCAAGATAAAATACAAGAACATGTATGACAAATCTAACCAAGATCAGGGTATGAACATGTCATGTATAAAGAGAGCATATCAAAATCTTATAAAGTACTCATGCATGAAAAAATTCTCATGAATATACAAAAAAAAGCTTGTAATAATATATATAATCAAATAAGACTACCAAGAACTTTACACAAAAGATAATTTTAAAGTATGCAATATGCATCTATAGAAATTTCACAAGTTTCTAAGTCATGCTCTCAAGGATTAGCCTCAACGAAATATCACAACCCTCAAAACGTAAAGACATGAATTTGAAGTCATACATCAAGACATATTTTGACATTTATAACCACAAAGTGTTCAAATAAAGCATCTAAGATTCAAACTAGATCTCATAGAAGCACACACATGCATAAATATTATTTCACAAAATAATATAAGCTTTATGAAAACATTTACTAAAAAATTGTAAATTAGCACAAATATGAATGCAATTAAATCCAACAATAAATTTTAAAAACAATTTAAAGTTTTAAACTAATAACCTCATATACCCAAGGGAATTAAAAAAGCTCAATCATTTGCTAATTAATAATCATAAAACAAGAAAACTTCAAAAAGAGACTTTTAAAAAATAACAAATGGTTTTTCAAAAATAAGAAAAAATGAGTGTTTTCTCATGCATAATGCATGAAATAAATAACTCAAGTAAAAATAACCATATATATATATTTATATAATGGTTTAAAATACATACCGAGTCAAAATCTCCCTTGAATTCAAGCCATACATCGATAATGATTTCTTTATGAAGCAGGAATTCGAAGCAAATAGTCCCAAAATCCAAAGAGGTAAAATACCAAGAAAATTTTCTTGGCTCTGATACCATGTAATGAAATAAAGCAGAAATACAAAACCAAGGTGCTTAAGTGCAAATACAAGTCCTACAAGGGACAATACAAATGTCAAAGGCAATACACAAGCACACAAGTGCATACAATGGCTATAAAGAGCCTAAATGTGCACAAGCACTAGTCCACAAATGAACAAAACAAAAACCAATCAATGACAAATGCATAAGATCATAAAAGAACACAAAAACATAGAAATAATAATCCTTTATTGAGATAGAATACTTAGGAAAAGTATTAGCAAACAAGAAGGGGTTTTAACCCCTTTATATAGACCATACAAGGCCAATATAGTAGTTGGGATAGCTATAAATATAGCCGTTGGGGAGATCCCAATGACTATATTGGACAAAGTCCAATAAGCCCTTATGAAAAAGGGAAATGACAAGAAACATAAAAAAAATAAGAAAAGACAAAACTTTCCCTAATGGACAGTACTTATTACATGTGTACAAATGACCAAAATGCCCCTACATGGGCAAAACCTATTACAATAATAAAAAAAGTATATATATATGAATCAATACTTTTAACAGTTGCTACATACTATATGATAAGCTTGCAAAGAAATCTGTGGGAAATCTTTGTTCCTTTTACTCTCTTCTTAGGTCTTTTATCTTCACATAGTGAAGTTTCATTCCCAGATAAATCACTTATTTAGGGAAGCACAGAATTATTAGAAGTTTCTCAATGGGGAGGTTGACTTTCATAATACTTGTGCCTTCTTGCTTGAACATCATAATTGGCTTTTTTTCTGAGCATAAACCAGTACTGCAGTTGCTGGTTACATTTTTTAAACCCTTTTACAGATGATTCTGTACGATGCCAGCATACATCAAGTTCGCTGGGAAATGGTGCAGTTGTAGAGACTATTGATAAAAAGATTCTTGTGTTGCAAAGAAGCTATAATGTAGGAGAATTTCCTGGCTACTTTGTCTTCCCAGGAGGACATTCAGAGGTATACAGCGCTATAACCAAGTTGAGTAATCATCAATCTAGAAATGGGATATGTTACATGCAGAGCATTTACACGTCAATTGACATTTCTTGTTGAATAATCACATATATCATGAGTGCGTTAGATTGCTTGCTAGCGAAAATTGTAATAATGTTTTGCTGTAAACTTTATAAACAACAATCATGTAGAATGGATCTTATTATGGTAAAATTTGAAACTTTATTTTGTTGCCGTGCTTGGTGATGTTGGATCAAATTAATAAAACTGATTTTGGTTCCTCAAGCATACCAGACAAGTTTAATTGCAAAGTTCAAGTCCTATTTGGATGGCATATATGAAAAATGATTTTTTAGATTCATTTCTGAATATGAATATATTGAAAAAAGATTTTTTAAACCAAATTTAATGTATGGTGGTGTTTGGATGGCAAAAAGTAAAAAAAAAATTCTCTCTCTCCACACCCCGACACTACCACTTTTGTCATGGTCTTCTTCTTTGTAACCTGCTGTATCACCACCACCACCTCCACCTCCACCTCCACCATCATCTTTTAGCTTTTCAACTTCATCGACAACCACCATCACGAACACCACCCATATTAACTTAGTATTTTTTTCATCATCATACAACTTTTAAAATGGCAAGTTACCACCATCGTTGCCATCATTGATGCCACCATGCACGATCTGTTAAGATATATGTATTGTTGGGTATGTATTTGTCACAAAATGATGCTATTCTTTAGAGAGCCACTTATGGGCTAAAGTACACTTTGAGAAATGACTACTCATGGGTCTAACACAAACAAAAAGTATAGAAAGCCACTTAAGGGCTGAGAACACTCATAAAATGAATCACTTTTATTAGGGAATAACCCTTAGAAGCTAAGATATAAGAGATCCGGGGTTAACCCCTTTATATACAAAAGGAGACTCATAGAGAGCCATTGGGACCTACCCAACAGCTGGAAATCTAGCCGTTGGCTAGGGTCCAACGGCTCCTATATTGTTCCCAAATTTCCCTTTGTGGCTCAGAATAAATACAAAAAAATAAAAAAGTAAAAAGAATAAAATATAACAATTACACTTATTTTATGTACATGTAAAAAGATGAAAATGCCCCTGAAACCCAGTATGTACATAAATGTGTAACTGACTTCGTACCTTGTTTGAGGTTCTGATACCTTTGGTACAATTCTCTATGATAATTGAGAGGTAGGAACTGAGCTCGAAGCTTCTGTTTCATATGCTTACAAAGTTTGATAGGCGCACGACCTTGATGCCTGCGGGTCTGCTTGAGTTGCCTCCACCAAGCTGCAGCCCTACCCTTCAACCTAAGGGTAACTAAACCAACGCGCTTATTTTCAGGAACCTCCTTAAATTCAAGGATCTCTCTAACTGCACTTATCCAATCCAAGAACTCCTCAAGGGGTGCTAGATCCCTTAAACTCAGGGATTTCGAACTTAAGACCGGATTCCCAATTAGATCTCCTAGGCGGAATTATTCCTATCTGAATGTAAATGCTTATGAATGTCAAATTCACTATCTGAATCATACATACTCATGTCATGACCTCCTTGGGATCCATGTATACTATGCTCGGATCATCACTCTCTCTCCTTAGTAGACTCATCCATTCTTCGAGTTAATTCATCGACTTGTCGCCGCAAGTCACAAATTTCATACCTAAGATCGTGATTCTCATTTTCAAGGTTATGCTCACCTCGACCAGGATTACCCATTCACCCGAACATGGTGAAGCACCCAAGAGACACACTAGGATCAGAAAAGATCCTACCGAGCTTTTATACGAACAATGATGCGGTACTGACCGTGGGTCGGTCCACAATCCAAGACCCAAATGGAACCTATATGCGGAAGCACTAAATTGAAATCCAAAATCCTGACAGGTTTCAGTCTTATTGTGTTTTGACACAACAGATCTCCTAATCTGTAAGTATGTGTAACACAAAAGATGTTGATAATTTTGTCGTCTTTCTAATGAGCTCAAATTCGTAATTTTTGGACAACTGGTTGTCGAGAGACAGATCAAACAATGAGACTGACTGTTGGACTGGAATGCTGTCACACTCGGGATATTCCAGTTGGTCAGTCCATAATGAGGTCCAAAACGACTGTTTCTGTCGATGGACAGAACATTCAAGTTTTAGATAAAATCGTTATCTTTCCAATGAATAAAAAATCAGAATTTTTCGAGTTTGGATGGTCCAGATATGATTTAATCAATGAGGCAGACTGAGGAAGGACAAAACAGTCACCCAAGTGGCTGTTGTTCCTTTTTTGGGCCGTTTTCGACAGCGATAACGCCAAAAATAGGGAATGACCAGAACACAAAGATTGTCGGGAAGGTTGATAGCTTTTCGACGAAATAAACCATACAATTTCTCGATCACAAACAAGAGTTATGCCTAAAATATCGATATAGGGTCTCACTAGGCAGAAATCCGAGATGCACCAACACACTCATAAAACATTACGAACACAAAATACAGATTAAATCCGATTTTAGTTTTTATGTTTATAGTTCAACCTGCACAAAACACTTCTAAACATAAATTCACCAACGATAGAAAATAAACCCGTTCGCCAATAACTCCCAACTTCAGTTAGAAATAAAATTCTAATCGAGCAAAGATAACAAAACCAAATCCTACAAACTAGTATTTAACTTTGCATAAACTTGCAAATTTCAGAAAATTGCTAATAAAAAATTTGAACTTCAACAATCATGAAACAGTAATTAGTCTACTTATTGATAATAACAATAATACTCAGAGAAATATCTGCAGTTAAAACTTTAATCCACAAAGGTTAAAGTTTTTTTTTTCTCAAACCGAAAAACTATGGAGCAGATGATCTCAACCAACAACGTATGAACCAACTCCAATACGGCCACAAAGATGGGCGTATCTCAGCACAAGGGACATGACAAGGATAAGTTGGCAACAATGGGTGTCACCTACACAGCAGCAACGAGCTTGGTACAACAAGCACGGACCACGAACTATGAACCACGAACTAGCTTCTCATGAACAAGGACCAAGAACAATGTTACTCTACGAACACGGGCAGCAACATGGCATGTAATACCCGTGATTTTTATCAGATAAATAAACTTGAAATTTATGTCCTTAAGCTAGTACCAAGACATTTTTATTGTTTTATGTGTCTAATACGTATTTGGATCTTGAATATCCTGTTTGGATCTTCAATGTCAAAACTCTAATATTCTATTCGAATCGTAGATATTGAATCACAAATATATTATGTGGATATCTAACAATAAATTTCAATCTCTCGTTTGGGCCTATGATTTCAGGTCTTCAATATCCGAGTTAGAATTGATATTGGATCCTGGATGAATGGTAAGGATCCACGAATTTTAAAACGGGTCTTAATGAAAACCTTAATTAGAATCCTAATAGTTTATTTTGGAGCCATATTCATCTACTGAAGGTTTGGATCCACATTACATCATTTGAATCTATAGTTTCAATCGTGTAATAAAGAGAAAATTTTCGGATCCAGGATCCATATCGATTGGGGGTCCATCTATGTCACATGGGTGCGGGTGCGGGTGCGACACGGGTGCGGCGCAATTTTAAAAATTTTGGACACGGGGACTTGGCTATATATATATATATATATTTAAAAAAAAAAATTTATATATATATATATATATATCCAGTGTGTGCATATGTCTATATAAATTTTGGACTCGGCTGGTGACTCTTCCAAGTTGTCTCAGATCCTGAACTAACTGAGTTAAAATAGTAGTATAACTGGGTTAAAACCAAACTAGGCTGAGTTTATCATTGACTCAGCCGAGTCTTAGCTACCATGGGAATAAAACATCATCAAGGTATTAATTAAAAGCATTAACTAAAAGCATGTTCTGGTAAATCATTAAATATCTTTTGCTAAAATTCATAACATTAATTAAAAGCATTAAAAGCTTTTAATTTTTCAAAGCTAGATTTGAAAAAGAGAGAGAGAGATCTCGGTGGATGAGAAAGTGTTGCTACTCGTGGATGAGAATTTATTAGCTTTTATAAGAGAGAGAACTTGGTGGATGAAAAGTGTTGGTACTCGTGGATGAGAATTTATTAGCTTTTAAGATTGAGAGAGAGAATTAAATGATAATATTTAAGAATAATTTTTTTTTCTGGGCCTAATGTTTAAGACTCATGCTATATATATATTTTTAAAAAATATATAAAAAGATCTTTTTTTTTTGTTTTTTGTTTTTTGTACTAAAAATGGACATTTTTGGACTCGGTCAACGTTGACCGAGTCCAAAATTAAGACGGACTCGGCCTGGACTCGTTGACCGAGTCCGACTCGGCGTTGACCGAGTCCAGGCCGTGTCCGAGGCCGCACCCGTGTCCGCACCCGTGTCGGGGCGTGTCGACTCGGGTGCGACACCTCCCTAGCCGAGTCCGTGTGACATAGGGGTCCATATATATATATAATATCATACACATGTATTAGAAAAATAAAATGAAATAATAAATAATATAACAATAAAATATATTTGGATCCACAGTTGGATCCAACCTGTGGACCCGCATCGCAAAGGTGGCGCAGGTCCAAACCCGCGGCTGGATTCTGGATGGGTCCGGATCCAGGGCCGCGCCCTTTCTTAAGAGTTCGTTAAAAAAAAAGTTTAAGTTAAGAGGGCAGGGCCTGCCCGATAAAAAAAATTTGTTGTTAGGGTTCTGAAAGAACCTAACCCATGCCAAAAGATGGGGGTGGGGGATGCGCAGCCACCGACGGCGAGGAGGGGGTAATGGCCTCCTCCCTTTTCGGGAGGCCACCCTCCTACAAGAGCACGCATACTCTCTCTGTTTCCCCAACTTCCTCCCTCACTCATTACCTGCCTCCTCTCTTTGTCGCACGACTTGAGGAAGACGCACGACGACAGGGGAACTCGGCAATGGAGCTACCGAAGCCCAGGGACCTCTCCTCTCGCGGCGGCAACCACCATCACGCCGAAAGAGGTAGGATCTTACTGTTGTTTTTCTTCTATGGTGTGTCGTGGGGTGCTGTAAATCCCCAAATCATGGGAAAGGTTTTAATGGCTGCCGTAAACCCCAAATCAGCAGATGTAGGGGTTTCGGCTGCTATGGACCCCCCCCCCCCCAAAAAAAAAAGTGTCACATTGGGGAAAGGAAAGAGGAGAAAGAAATTTGTTTATTTTGGGTTCAAGTGGGGAGGGGGTTCCTGCAATCAGAATGTTTCGATGCATAGTTCTTATTCATTCTTTATTTTATTCTTGGTCAAATTTGGGGGTTTTGTATCTTGGTTTCCAATTACTATAAAAAAAAGGGGGATATGCAATAAAACCCCAAATCTAACGATGTGGGGATTCTCGATAGACTTGGAAGAAAACCCTAAACCCCAAATTTGGGGAAAACTTGGCAGCTATATTATCCGAGAATGAATTCTTGGTTTTGATCATAATATTATGTTATTCTCTGTTAAGAAATAAAGTTCTGGAATTCATTCAACACAGTTATGGGGGTTTTAGTTGAGGTAACGAGGGTCTGTACGCATGCACAGATCCCTGATCATACAGTAGGTTAGGTGTATAAAATCAACATGTAGTATTAGAAAGAATCAAATATTCTGGCCGAATGAATAATTGTCATCTGTATCTATCTAATGTAATTAAGTCAGAACTCTTTACCTTTACACTACTATAATGCTTCGGGTGTATTGTAATTCTGTTGAGCAAATGAAATCTTAAATGATGTTCCTGTTAGCTTTGAAAAAAAGTATATGTCATAGTCACGCTTATGCACAGTATGAGTCTCTTAATTATTCCATGATCAATGTGCCTGAAAAGTATTGATATCCTGTACGTAATGGTCAAAGAACTATGTAAATATATATTCATTTAGGTCAGGGATTTATTAAGACTGTAAAAAGAAATGTTTCTGAAATTAACTGCACATGGTATTGGATAATCAAATGCATATTGTACTATATTTCTCTTGTATTCAAAACCCTGCTATGATGCATGTCTTAGTGTTTCAAATGCATGAATGAGCCGTACGCTTGAAAGATTAGTTGCCTAGTAAAATACTTGCATTCTGAAATAGTTTGCGACTGCTTAAATGTGTAAATTCTGGAATACGTGTGGGTATTGAGGAAGGGGTATATAACCATGCTCTTGAAAACTTTTGTAATTGATACAGCATACTCTCTAAGGAATCAATGGGCTGTAATTCTCTAATTGCTTGTGAGAAATTTAGACACATGCCTTGCCGAATGGACAAGATGGATTAGATACCCGAGGTGGGTATTTGGAGCTGATAATTAATGCACATTGAAAGATAAATTTAAACTTAATGGTTGTGTGCTTGACGGGTTTAAAGGTACCGGGGCATCGATGTTTGAGCTGTAGAATTTGTAACATGGGAAATATTTGATTTTTGTTAATATGTTATTGCTTTGGTACAGGTGCATACATGATATGAATGTGTGCAACCCTGAAATTCAATTCCTAGGTCCGGGTTATACATGTGTGTGGATGTTAACATATATGTTATGAATGAAAAGTTTCATGTGCCTACATTTATGGGACATGTTTGATTATCGTGCATTTATGAATTGGTTTTAAATACATGTGCATACATGAAATCGATGTGTGTTTGGCATGTATAATCATGCATAAATATTCTCATGTACTTATGAATTATGAATGAATGCATGTGTGTTAAGTAATTACATGACAACACTTGCACATGGATGGTGAACACATGCATATGACTGTGATAACTCATGCACATTGTTAAATTGGTTTAAATAGATGTGCATTTGGAGGCATGTTGACCTCATTGCATACATTGTAAGTTATGATTTTTGCATACGATGCATCGATGGTCTAAATGAATCATCACAGGCCTGGAGAGCCTTGAGTTTTGGTTTGCTCTCTCTTAAATTCTTCAAATGCATCGCAAAAATCACATTTATACTATGGTTTTAATTGTGTTGTTCATAATGCTAATATTGTTCATCCATGTTAGGTTGACATAAGTGCTCATGTACGAAATTTATAAGTTCTGCCCAGTGATATGTACATGTGATTGATCTTGCTAAGCAGTGGTTCATTGTCCTGGTTATGCCATCATTATTATGAGCATGTGTTGTCATTTAACTGCCAAGTTATTGATATTGTGCAATTAATGTAAGCATGTACACTCGATAAAAATGTGTAATTTATGTGTACATGCACACCCTCGAAGGAGATATGCATTGATGGATACACGTGTGTGATAGAGGTAGCACACATAGTGAGAATGCATATGATTGAAAAATGACATGCTTATAATTGAGTTTATGTTTGCATGAGTGCACATGCTTTTGGCACTTTGGCCTAGTGTTATAAATGAAACACTACTTTGGTTTGGTTATGTGATGCATCGATGGCCTAAATGGACCATCATCGGCCTAGAGAGCCGTGGGTTGATTCCTTTTCATATATGTTTTGTTTGCATCACCTAAACCACACAAGTTTGTATGGCACACTACTACACTGTTCTAGTTGTCCTCACATGCAGGAGTCCCGTAAGGGTCCCCGCAAGGGAGGATGCGGGTGTTCACTTTATTTTTGCATATAGTGTTGCAAACTTAAAGAATTGACTTTAATAAAAATATAAGAAATAAGAACAGTGTAACATATGTTCTCGGATTTTCCATATGGAGAATGAAGATCTTACAGATCCGGTCGTGGGGAGACTGTGAGGATACAAAAACTCCGTGTGCTGAAATTGTGTCCCTTGAACCCGATATTGAGGTTCCTTCTCTTGGCCACGGTTTTAGGGAGAGTCTGTCACTTTACCTTGGGGTGGTGTGTTTGACACATCTGTTGTTTTTTGTACCAAGGAAGTGACACTTGTGGGTGTGGGGTCTCCCTTGTGTCCTCGATATTAGATCTGACATTAGTTGTGGAGGTCTAATATTCCGAAGGTGAATCGATCGAGGGCTAAGTTTGGAACCCAGTAATAAAATAGAAATTTGTGTGCTAAGTTACTCTAAGAACCTAACTTGACCTCAGGGATTGTACTTGTTGGGTGTATCCGCGGGCAATGGTAATTAAAAAGAGGAACTTAAATTGTATGCATTTAATAGGGCATGCATATAGAAAGAGAAACTTTTATGAAAGATAATAAAGTGTTCATGCATTGCACATAAATGATGCATATTCATGCTATGCATTAGAACATGCATATGTTATCTGTTCCCTTAATTGTTATATGTTTGGTGGATGCATGATGTTTAATTTCTAATGCATGATAAAAGTTCTGTTTACTAAAATTGTGCATCATGGTATTGATTAATGTTATTTTATGCCTAATAGATGCACCATGTTGCATGATTGCTTACCTGAATTATGTAATTGTTGCATTCCTCGGAATCATTATATGAATTCATATCTGTAGTTATGAGATATTTAAATGTTGCTAACGATGTTACCTGCCAGTTAGCTTCTGATACATTATTGACTGTCGTAGCGTAGACTTATTCTTGTATATGCTGAAAATCACACTCGGCACCCGCACCACATACTTGACACATGATATACCTGTAAGAAAAATTACAGTAATTTCTACTTAGACAGTTGCAGTCTAATTTCTATAAATTTATCATTTTTCAGGTAATGAATACAGTTATGAGCGGCTGTGGGATAAGGCATCGGATCGAGATTTTGGATTTACTGTTCCAGGGATAGTTTGAGAAACTCTGATGTTATTATTCATTGAAATAAAATAAATGATTTTGGTTTTCTCCCCACTGTAATGTTCCAGAATGCTTAACATTATAGTATGATTTGTTTCCGTTCAAAAAAAAAAATCCTCAAAATTTTGGGTTAAGATTTCGGGGCATTACATGGCAACAATGAAGCTCGAACCACTCCAACTAAGAACACGTCCAACAATGGAGTTCTGGACAGCAACAACACGAACCATGAACCAGAAGCAGCAATGGAGCACGAACCAGCTAGCCAAGGCCCACGGCCAAGGGTGAGCTCGGCTAGAGGTAGGGGACGACCACTCTAGCGTCTTTTTCTTCACACTAATTCTTCTTTTCTTCAAAATGATGGCAAAAGGCCCCTTGCACGACTTTCTCATAGATGCTTATAGAACTCAGCAAGGCTGACTTAAATGCATGAGCTTAATTCCAAGGCACCTCCCAAAGTGACTAAAAGTTGGTCACTATTTGAAATCTTTTTAGAACTTGGACTTTCCTCTCTCAAAAATGGTCAAAGAAGTCGAAGAGCCTTCCACGAATTTTCAAGAGGCCTCATGAACCCCCTCTACACGGTTTTTGCAGATGGATTTAAAGTTTGGAAATGGATCCAATTGGTTCAAATACAATCTACACTCAAGGGTGCCAATATGGATCCAATACTTGAAATATCATATCCCTTTCAAGATCCAATACTTGCAAGTTGGACCACCTTCAAAAGAATGGACCAAGGTCCATATCCAAAGCTAGATATTAAAATTAAAACTACCCAAAATACCCAATACACCCTCTAGTGCCCAAAATAGATCCTAATGGATACTAGAACTATTCGGATCCGTAGAATCCAGCACCTAAAAAAATATTGAAAAAATAAAACAAAATTACAAGGGTGATTCCAAAAATCACAAAAATGGAACGACAAAACAAAATATATTTTTTGAGATTATAAGAACCAAAATTCTCATAAAATAAAATATTTAAAATGACCATTTTACCCTTGAGATCTGTTTGGACCCAAATGGCTCGGATTTGGATTAGATCTTCTTGGCTATCTTTTCCCAGATCTGGTATGTAGAGTTGGATTCACATCCAACTCTTTACTATGATGATGATTTGGATGCTCTGCATCAGATACCATGTAATGAAGTATGTAAAAAATGTACAAGCAAGTCCACAATGGGACAATACAAGAGCCAATAATGGCAACATAAAATAAGTAAAAAAATATGATATTATTGAACATATCTTGGGTATCAAAGATAAATGAATAGGGAGGAATACACCCCTATTTATACATGAAAACAAGAGATAGGGAGGCCATTGGGAGCTCCCAAACAGAGTCGTTGGGTGCTCCCAACGACTCTATGGTTAAAAAGACCATAGAGCCCCCAATGGTCCTCTTAATTACAAAAAAGAGAAAATAAAAGAGAAAAGTAATAAAAGGAAAAATATTATTTTTCATAAACAATATTCATTACATGTGAAAAGAAAAAAGTGCCCCTATAGGGTATTTAACTATTACAAGACTGAAAAAAGTGTATATGAATATATGTATATATACATAAGTGCATGTATACACACATACATATATTTTAACAAAATGGTCCCTTTAAATAGCCTACACAAAAGAGAGGAGGGGTTCCCAATAGAGTTGTTGGGAGCCTTCCAACAGTCATAAATATGACTATTGGAGCTCCAACAACTCTATGGTCTTAATGACCATAGAGCCTCTACTCAAATACAAGAAAGAAAAATATAAAAAATAAAAAAAATACAAAAATACAAAAAACTATCCCTAGAGGACAACACCTATTACAACAAAGAAAAAGATAAAAATACCCTTGATGGGCATTACCTATTACAAAACTATATAATAGCAAAAATAACTATATATATATATGTGACAATATATATACATGAATAACTATATATATTAACACCCTCCCTTAAACTCACAGAGAAGTTACCAAAAGTTTGTTAAGAAGAAAAATAAACCGAGGTTCAAGAAGAGCTTTAGTGAAGAAATCTGCAAGCTGGTACTCGGATGTGATATATGACAACTCAATAGTACTCTCAAATATTTATCACGTACATAATGACAATCAATTTCAATATGCTTTGTTCGCTCATGGAAGGTGTGGTTGCTCGCAATGTAGATTGCACTCTTATTATCGCAACACATCTTTAAAGGTTTTGAGACGACTACTCTCATGTCTATGAGAAGGTTCCTCAGTCATGCAAGCTCCATTGTTGTCGTAGCCATCGCATGATATTCAGCTTTGGTTGAAGATAATGATATTTTTTGTTGCTTCTTGCACCTCCAAGAAATTAGAGAATCACCTAAAAAAATATAAAAACAGGTAGTTGAGACTATCATTGGGATTTTCTCTCCAATCTGCATCAATATAAGCAAGTAAATCAAAGGATGAAGATGAGGATAAAAAAACCCTTTAGTTATGCAATGCAAAAAGCAGTAAAAGGTGTCTCTTTCCTCCATTGAAGCTAAGTATTGTGCCATGGCAACAACTACGACTGAGTTAGTGTGGTTGAGACAACTTCTAAAAGACTTAGGAGTTCATATTGCGAAACCTTCAAGACTATGCTGTCACAACAAGAACACGGTATACATTGCAAGCAATCATACATTTCATGAGAGGACAAAACATATCGAAATGGATTACCACTACATTCATAAAGAAATCCTGAGGAATACCATCACATTGCCCTACGTTTCGTCTCAATATCAACTAGCAGATTTCTTCACCAAAACGCTCCCGTCGCCTAGATTTCACTTCCTACTTGTCAAACTCTCGGTTGTTCCACCATGAATTTGAGGGGGTGTTAAGATATATATATATATATATATATATATATATATATATATATATATATATATATATATATATATATATTAGTATATACATACATTGTAAACCGAAATACCTATCAAGGGTATTTTTATCTTTTTACTGTAATAGGCATCAGCCCATTAGGGGCTGACAACCTTTTTATTTTTATTTTTTTTTTTACTTTTTTTCGTTTTTTGTGTTTTTGGGGCAGCTCCAAAGTAGCTGTTGGAGCTGTATGACCGTTGGGAGCAGCCCAACAGACACTTTGGGCTGCTCCCTTGTGGTCCCATTTATTATAAATAGGCCCCAAGGCCTTGTATTGTTGTATCTCTCTCAAGAGAGGAATTCCATTCAATAACAAATATATTTGACCCTTGTGTGGATGTTGTGGCTTATTCAATCAAGTGTCCTACTTGATTGAAGCGTGTTCTTGCAAGTCCATAAGTGAAGTATTTTGGTTTTGATCAGTTTGATTACAGTTTGGGTATGTTTCTTGCTTTATGCTTTGTGTTATCTCTAAAAATGAACTTTTTGCATTAGTGATAATAGCGCTCTTAATTTCCCTCAAAAAAGATAATAGCGCTCTCAATCCAAATCTGTCATAATTTCTCAAAATGGGTAAAGATGTTTGCATTTGTTGTGTTTGGAGCATGGAAGATTTGTTGGTTTCATGGGTTTTATAGTGTCTTTTATGTACTTATGATATAGTGCTACCACTATAAGGTTGAATGCCTGGTGTTTTTGCTTTCCATTCACTTGAAACGTGCCTTGATGAGTTCTCATAATGGTGGGTCTCTAATAAATTTTCTAAAAGTTGCTTTTCAAGCCATATATTGGTCATTTATTAATTAATAGAAAGTGCATCTGTTATTTAGCTAAAAGCAGTTGTTTTCTTTTTCTTAATCAACCTGTTACAGCCTGGAGCAGTTTTTTGTTTACATGGAACATTTTATGTTTGATTTATGGCAGCCAGAAGAAATTGGAATATCAAGCCATGAGCACAATAAATATCCGACTGACCTAGCATTACTACAAGAAAAAGTTTCTCATGAGATGTTTGATGGAATCATCCGTGAAGTGGTAGAAGAAATTGGGGTTCCAGCATCTACTCTTGTATTGTTTTCCAAAGCTTAGTTGAATTTGATCTTTTGTCTCACATGATTAGCCATTTATTTAATTATATTACTTGTTCAAATGATTAACTGTTAGGTGTTTCCAACATTATCTTCCATGGAATTTCTTTTCTTTTGTTAACTTCTACTAAGCTCAATTTTCATTTGTTTTCTTGTTGTCATTTAGTTGATAATTCAGATCAGCTATTCTCTTGATAGTGAGGATGGTGCTGGTTCTATGTCATTTTGTTTAGACAGACTTGAGCATCGCCTAGATTTTCTGCAATTGATTATTTTATTCTAGCTCTACACTGTCAAGTCTTTATTTAAAGTCACCTTTGTAAACAAAAGGCTCAAAAGTTTTAGAGAAATTTAAAGAAGATGCGATAGAAGGTGAGAATAATCCATAATATATGCAAACTCTTGAACTATCACTCTAGGTGTGCAAGACAATTGTTATGGTTTTAAGCTTACTGCTAGAGTTTTGGCATAAAAGAAGCAATGATTGGATGTGGTTTTGGCTTACCAGATCTGACTAAACAGTGTTAGATTTGGTTGAATATTGAATAAAATCTGATCAAATTTGACATCCGTACTGGGTAGTATCCTCTACATGAAAATCAATGGATTCGACACATTTTCAGTGCATCTGATGCCACAAGTTTTTCAGATTATGATCGGATTTGGACTACCGTAATATCCTAGTCAAGGGAAGGAAAGAGAAAGAAATAAAAAAAAAGAATGAGAAAGAGGAAAAGATGAAGCTTGACATACAGACAAAGAAGAGGAAGAAAATGAAGGATAGAAGAATGGAAAAGGAGAAGAGAAAGATGGAAAAATAGTAAACAAGGGATCTATTAGAAATGAATTAAATGGTGGAAGAGAAACGGAATGTGGTGGAAACAAAAGGAATCAAAGAATGAAGGGACTAATGACCTAATTCATTGGTAAAGAAATATGATATGGCACTATGCTACTCGGGGCATGAGAAGGGGCTACTTTTGTGATGATATTTCTTGTTAAGATATATGTTTGGTTACCATTTTGATTGACTTCAAGCATTCATGGAGGAGGATTTTTTATGTAAAGGGAACTAGAAGCCTCTAGAAGCAAGAAAATTTTTGTCTACATAATTATTCAAGCAGACAAGGATTTGCATAATTTTCACGAGGTTTTTTTCCTGGGAAATAAGTGCTTCTTACATTGGAGGAAAATATGTAACAGACATCTTTTTCTGGAGCAAAATATGTAACAGACATCTTTTTCTGTCTACCACCACAAACAACTAATCATGATCTCTGTTTGTGAGGGGCAGGGCTTCGACTCCATGGTCATGTTGGAACTGCTAATGGCGATATAATCTAAGCTTCATTTGATTAACTATGCCGTCAGTCTCAAGAAAAGCATGTGTAACCAACAACTTGCTACCTAGTATGTGTAGGCTTTAAGAATACAAAATCCTGATTATAGTGATTTTTTTTATCATGTTGATATATCTTGTGCATGGTATGCATCACAAGGTTAAATTTCTAGAAGCTTCCAAGAGAGGATACTTGCAGTAGGAAATTCATTTTTTTTGACATGCTATGCAATAAGTTGCATATTCATATTTGGTATATAGACCTATGAAATGGTTATCATATTATCTTTTGGCCATGTCACGAAAGAATGCCATGTTTCATAGTGTGCATAAATGAGGGTTAAAGTGTACCTCTTATGTCTGAGATCGTGTGCTCTAAAATAGATGAAATTGAATTGCAAATGTTGTTCAACTGACAATAAGGCCGATGCATTATTTTGATGTTGGTACTGAGCAAAATGTCCTAGCGTGCACACATACACACACACATTTCTCTCTCTCTCTCTATATATATATATATATATCTATATCTATCTATCTATATATATATACATATATGAAATCATGCATGATTTGAATTTTAACTTTTTAGTTTTACTCCGTTACAACGATGTGGTTCTTGTATTCTTGACGAGTTGTTTGATTGCCACTTGTTTTCTTGGTTAATTGTTTAAATGCTCATTTGGTTACTATAAGTTTTACTTGTTAGTAACCTAGTTTTGCATTTTCTTTACACCACTTAAAAAATGTTGAATGGGCTACTCCTGAAATTGACGATCCATTTGTAAACAATAGCAGGTTTGAGATTAGGGATTGTTAGAAATCATGCCTCTTATATGTATCTTGTGTAATATGTTGATGTAATATTTGTTGTACCCAAAGGGTATTTTTGTACTTTTCCTCTTATTTCTAATGTGATATATATTGAAGAGAGGCATCCCAGCTAGGGTACGACCTCCTGTTTCTCTCCAAACCTTTTCCTTTCTTCTAATATTTGTGTGACAGGGCATGCAGGCCAAAGGGAAGTTGCAGTTTCTATATGGTATCAGGGCATGTCGAGGCAAGACTCGTCGGGTCGTGACTTTCTCCTTCTCCTTCTTCATATCGGCACCAGGTTGCCTAGGACCAGGTTTTCCTTATCTTTCTCAGATTCAGATCTGGTCACGCTAGACCAGATCTGCCTCTTCTTGCTGATTCCCTTCCTTCTACGATCCAGATCTGGTCACGTTAGACCAAATCCATCTTTCTTGGTCTGACTTTTTTTTCTTCAAAGCTGGTCACGTCAGACCAGATTTTATTCTTTTTTTATTGCATTCAATCAGATCCGGTCATAAAGATCGGATTGATTTCCTTTATTTTAAACCTTTGCTCGTTTTGTTCCAATCCTTCTATTTCAAAGTCAGCCTCTCTTGAATTCTTTAAACTCATCTCGATTTCTTTAAACTCTTCGCTTGTTCTATTCTCACCTTAAACCTATTTGAGTACTTTCAGAGATCTGAATCAGATCTTTTCTGGAATCAGATCTTCACTCTCTCAAACGTGAATATCTGAATCAGAATAGTCTTATCCCAATGTGAAACCCTCTCCTTCTTCCTCCTTTCACATTCCTTTTTTTTAGGGTTTCATATTAAATTTTGTCCCAACAAGGATCCTTTTTGTTTCTAGTTAAAATCAAAAGGTATTCACGTCCTCTCTCCATCCACATAATAATAATAAATTTTTTTTGTGTATAACCTTGATTTTTTAGTTCAGTTTAGTTTCAACGTGTTCATATTCTGAGTTTATTTTCAGTTTTGGGTCGTTATCCCATTTCAATTCACTTCCAATGGCTTATTCTCACTCCCTCACTTCATCCTTTCTCAACCAGCTTGTCTCTGAAAAATTAGATGAAATCAATTTCATAACCTGAAAAAAACAGATTATTCCATTTATCATCAGTCATGACCTGATGGACACCTCGATGGATCCACGGTAGCTCCTTTGGAATTCATGCCCGTTACAAAAGAAAAATCAAAGGAAAAGGAAAAGGAGAGCAAAAGATGGTGATTTCGATAAGATTGTCTACATTGAAAATCCTGATTATACTGTTTGGTTCAAAAATGACCAAATGGTTGTGGCATTCATTATGGCCACACTTTCTTGACAGGTCTTGTTGTGTACTCCCACAGGCGTAACAATAAACTTTGGGATGTTCTTCACAGATGGTCCGAGCATATTTCTACTCCTAGGGTATATCATCTCAAGTCCAAATTTGGGTCATTGAAGACAGGCAACAACAACATAGCAGACTTTCTGGATCGAGTGAAGTACATCACGGATCAGTTGGCAGCCATAGGGAGTCCCGTGACAGACGAAGATGTGTGTAGCCAGAGTCTTCGTAGGCTAGGTGATGACTATAATATCTTCAAAGCGATGTACATGGGCCTTGAGAAGAGATGTAACTTCGACAAGGTTAGGTCTATGCTTCTTAAGTTTGAATCAAATTTTGGCATCTCTTCCAAGAAAGAGGGTTCTCATCCCTGTCATGAAGTGATGATGGTTGCCACCTCAAATCGTGGACGGGGAAGAAGCCAAAATCAAACTGATAACATAAATGCAGGGATTCTTTCTAATCCTCATGTTCCCAATACGAATGAAAACCGCCAGAATGTTATGTGCCAGATGTGTGAAAAGCGGGGACATTCGTGTTCAAATTGTTATTGGAGATATGTTTCGCCGTATCGATGGTTGCCACCTCAAATCGTGGATGGGGAAGAAGCCAAAATCAAACTGATAACATAAATGCAGGGATTCTTTCTAATCCTCATGTTCCCAATACGAATGAAAACCGCCAGAATGTTACGTGCCAGATGTGTGAAAAGCAGGGACATTCGTGTTCAAATTGTTATTGGAGATATGTTTCGCCGTATCGGCCTCCCATGGTTACTTATCCAGCCCGTTTTCGTCAGTTTGCTCCACAGACCAGCGGAATGAAAAGCTAAAGAGGTCCCAGTCAAGCTCCTTTTAATGCAATCATAAGGCATAATCCTTCACTTCCTCCTGGCTACAATCAGGATATGGATTCCTTGAGTGTTTCTTTTTCTCAGCTTGGCATGCATGGCACTGGTAATCACTACGACCCTTCTTGGTCAGCAAGTGCTTATCAGCAGCCCACGACTCCTGTCAATCATCCATGGCATACTACTTTAGATCAGCCAGCCTCTTCTACTTCTCAAACTTCACAACCGAGTGCTTGGTTTCTCGATTCAAGTGTCGCACATCATGGCCCACGATTCCTGTCAATCATCCATGGCCCACTACTTCAGATCAGCCAGCCTTTTCTACTTCTCAAACTTCACAACCGAGTGCTTGGTTTCTCGATTCAAGTGTCACACATCATGTCACAGGTGAAGCAGGTAAACTCATAGGTCTTGTTCCCTGTCACGGTAATGAAAAAATGGTCACTGGTGAAGAAAAAGCACATTCCATTACCCATATTGAAACTGCCACTATTCACACTTTATATGGTCCCTTCTATCTCCCCAATACCTTTCTTGTTCCTAACATTAAGCGTAATCTTGTTTCTGTGTCTAAACTTGCTGATCAATCTAACTCATGTATTTCCTTATCTTCTTCTTTCATTTTTGTGAAGGACATTCATATGCAGCATAACCTCGTTGAAGGAAAGAGATGCAATGGGTTGTTTGTCCTCAATAAAGCTCTTGTTGGTCGTCCTCATATTCTAGTGTCGGATAAAGTTATCTTCAATAATGCTTTCTTACTATGACACAAGTGATTAGGTCACTGTAATTCTTTCTTTCTTGAAATTTTGTGTAATAAAGGACTTATTGTTAAAATATATGTGTGTGTGTGTATATATATATATATATATATATATATATATATATATATATATATATATATAATATACCTGATAGGGGTATTTTAGTCTTTTTACATAGTTGTTTCTAGAAACAACTATTTTAATTTAGGGAGATTCTTTTTATTTATTTTTTATTTTTAATATGCATTGGAGGTCCCAACATAGAGTCGTTGCCCCCCCCCCCCCCCAACAATCATAAATATGACCGTTGGGGGCTCCCAACGACTCCATGTGGGAGCCCCCAATGGCCTTCTACTTCTTCTTCTTCTTTGTGTATAAATAGGGGACTTCACCCCTTGTATTTGTTATGCCTTTCAAGGCTCTATCTAATAAATATTTCATTGTTTTTCATGCTTGTGTAGCCTTTTTAGGCTTTTGTATAGTCCCTTGTGGACTTCTTACTTGTATGCCTTAGTGCTTGTCCATTATTGGACTTTGTGAATGCTTGTGCATTCTTGAGTTATATTTGCACATACTTCCTTACACTTATTCCTTTAAAGAATAAGTCCCTTGTTCGTTCTGTGTCGTGTGTTCAGTGTCGAATTTGTAAGAGCCATGAGCTCCCTTTTGGTGTTTCTAATAAAGGGATTTCATTTTCACTTGAGTTAATTCATTCTGATGTTTAAGGTCTTATACCCATGATGTCTTTGTTCAGATCTCGTTTCTATGTCATTTGTATAGATGATTTTTCCTGTTATACTTGGATCTACTTTCTGAAAACAAACGACCAAGTATTACCTGTTTTTCAAAAATTCAAAACTCTTGTCCATGCTTTGCCATTAAACACACATGCTGATCATAATGTTGTCACACCTCTCAAAACAAGTGGGAATAAATCCAAGTCGTGTGCCTTTAGCTTTTATCCCCACACATATCATTGGCATAATCATAGAACTCTATAGGAAAGTGCTATTCCATCTCCTGATGATGATAAAGTTATTCATGATGCTCAGCCACATATTCTGCTCGAATCCATGTCTCCACCTACAACTGAATTTGTAGATGCCACTCCATCAAATCAGCACAGAAAGTCTGCCCGAATTAGACACCCACTGCAGCGATGGGTAAGTTATGATCCATTTTTTGCTGAATTTCATACTTTTGCTTCATCTATCGATTTTGGTCAAGAACCAAAATTTTATCATGAAGCTTGTCACCATCCTAAGTGGATTGAGGCCATGAATGAAGAGATTCCAGCTCTCCATGAGTGCGATACATGGAAAGTAGTACCTAGACCCGACAATAAGAATCTAGTTGGATGCCGATGGGTCTACAAAATTAAATATCAGGCTGATGGCAGCATTGAGCGATACAAAGCTAGACTAGTGGCAAAAGGGTATACTCAAGAACATGGGTTGGATTTTGATGAAATTTTTAGTTTCGTTGTTCGGATAGGTACTATTTGTGTAGTTCTATCTCTTGCCCACTATGTATGGATGAACTCTTAGTCAAATGGATGTGAAAAATGCATTTCTTCATGGCACATTGCATGAGAAAGTATACATGAAACACCCTCGTTACCCTGAGGCCGATTCCAAGACGACAATGCTTCCTTTAAGAAAAGCTATATATGCTTTGAAGCAAGCGTCTGGTGTGGTTTGAGACTTTTAGCGTCGTTGTTTGCTCTTTAGGCTTTATTCGAAGTTAGTGTGATTACTCCTTATTTGTTCATTCTGATCAATCTCATATTACTATCATTCTTGTATATGTGGATGATCTTGTTATTACGGGTAATGATCTAGGCAGAATTATGCGACTGAAATTGATGCTTAGGAAGCAGTTCCATATGAAAGATTTGGGTGTTATGCAGTACTTTTTTGGCATTGAAGTGGACCACAACAATAGTTCCCTCATTTTATCACAGCAAAAATATGCTCCGGACATTCTTTCTCATTTTGTCATGATAGAGTGTAAGCCGATCCTCACTCCCATTGCAGCTAGCATAAAATTGGTTGAAGATGATCTTCACGATCCATTGTTATCTCATCCAGAAAAGTTCAGAAGCCTTGTTTGAGCACTCCAATACCTTACCTTCACACGGTATGACTTGGTTTATGTCACCAACCAAGTCTCCCCATCTCAGTTATATGGAAGCAACTAAAAGGATCCTCCATTGTGTCAAGGGCACAGTCACTGATGGGCTTGTTTATAAAAGGTATTCTTCCAGATCTTCAGTTGGTTTGCCTCTGGGGGTTCTCGCCTACTCGGATGCAGATTGGGCAAGTGATCCTTCCTCCAGACGATCAGTTATATTGTCTTCCTATGTCAACACCTTGTTTCTTGGTCCAGTCGACGACAGAAGACAGTGGCACGATCTAGTACCGAGGTGAAGTATCGTGCCATGGCAGCAGTAACGGCAGAAGTGTTGTGGACTAGACATTTACTAGCTAGTCTTCGTCAAAGAATATCTCAATGTCTCCTCTATTGTGATAAGCTATTGTTAGTAATCCCGTGCAACATGGCAAGATGAAACATGTAGAGATCGATCAACATTTTGTCCGTGAAAAAGTTGAAAGGAGATACGTCCCGAGTTCCTTCGCGGTGAAGATCAAGTCACTGATCTTTTCACCAAGCCATTGTCCACTTTGCGCCACTAGTTCCTTAAGGGCAAACTGTCCATGGTTCTTCGCAACCCATGCCCAGTTTTAAGGGGGCTGTTGGAAATCATGCCTCATATATGTATCTTGTGTAATATGTTGCTGTAATATTTGTTGTACCCAAAGGGTACGTTTGTACTTTTCCTCTTATTTCTAATGTGATATATATTGAAGAGAGGCGTCCCAGCCAGGGTAGGACCTCTTGTTTCTCTCCAAACCTTTTCATTTCTTGTAATATTCGTGTGACAGGGCACGCAGGCCAAGGGAAGTTGCAGTTTCTACATAGATGACACAATCTGCCGAAGTAGCGGCTAGCACTATATCCAAGCTGGAGTTCCTCTGGGATTTAACTGATCCAAGCTAGATCCAAGATTAGCATGAGACCATTTCATAGATCTATATACCAAACATGAGTATGCAACTTATTGCATAGCATATCAAAAATTGAGTTTCTTACAGCAAGTATCCCCTCTTACTTGGAAACTTCTAGCAATTCAACTTTGTCATGCATGATATCATGCACAAGATATGTCAATATCTTGTTGTGATTTAAACTGTGTCATGTAGACACGCTTTAAGTACTATAATATAAAAGATTTGACAAGATAAAGGAAGGATACCCTTACAATGTCAAATTAAACGAACAGCAGTCAAGGATAGTTGATTTGTTTTAACTTTTAAATGACCAATTACACATGCCGCTTGAAGCAATAAAGTTGATACCACATGGCTGGTTTTCGGGAAGCACATTTTAAACTGGAAAGAGAACTATGGTCGTGGAATTCAAAACCAACTTCAATGCATTTGCAGAAGCTAGAATGAATAAAATATGTCAAGGAGTTAAGTTTCAGTATATTAGGTTTCGTTTTATATTGAATTATATCTTAGTATTTACTTAAATTTCTTATGCATCAATGTCTGAGCAAAAGAATCATGGATGTGGAATTCAAAACCAACTGCAATGCCATCACAAAAGCTAGAATGAATAAAATGTCGAGTTCAATTTCAGTATATTAGGCATCATTTTATATTGAATTATATCTTAGTATTTACTTAAACTTCTTATGCATCAATGTCTGAGCAAAAGAATCATGGATGTGGAATTCAAAACCAACTGCAATGCCATCACAAAAGCTAGAATGAATAAAATGTCGAGTTCAATTTCAGTATATTAGGCATCATTTTACATTGAATTATATCTTAGTATTTACTTAAACTTCTTATGCATCAATGTCTGAGCAAAAGAATCATGGATGTGGAATTCAAAACCAACTGCAATGCCATCACAAAAAGCTAAAATGAATAAAATATGTCAAGGAGTTCAGTTTCAAAGAGTCTTCAAAGAATTCATCATTAAGCATATGTTTTATTACTCGAGTAGTCTACCCTGGATAGTGTACATTATCTGAACATGATCAACTTTGATTAACTCACCAGTTTGTTTAATAATGTACTTCCATATGACCTAATTGCATACTCATTGGAGAAAATAAATGAAGAAAACTTTTAATCTGCAACATATTCAACAATCTTTTATTATCATTGAGTTTCTGTTTGGACTACAGCATAATGGGCTTGCACTTTCATCGTATTAGAGAAAATGCACTATTTTTTGGTGATTTTTGTCTTTGACTGTTTGATGTGAAACCCTGATCAAGAAATTATGCACTTTTAGAGATTTGAGTTTCCATCCCACAACATTTCTTTATTTCATGTGTTTATTATTATTTCCAAGTCTCGCTGATCATGTTATTTATATTCCCATAGTCTGATCCTGTCTTCATTGGCATCTCTCGAAGGGAGCTGAACGTTCGTCCTACAGCTTTTTTCTATGTGAAATGTGACATGGAGTCTGAGAAAGTAAATCAGCTTTATCATACTGCACAAGATGGCTTCGAGTCAACAGAGTTATATATGGTTTCAAAGGTGTCTGCTATGGAATTCCCATCTTCTTTTTCTTCCTGATTTGAGGCATGCCTGTTCTTAGTTGTCAAAAGCGGCCTAGGCAGGCTAGGCATAGGATTACTGCCTAGGCTTATGAGTGTTGTAGGGCCTTATTTTCCTGCCTAAGCCCCGCTTAGGTTGTCCCTGCCTAGGCTTTAGGGATATGGTTGTCATTTTTTTGTCTCTTTTCCTCTCGCTCCAAATGCTTTTTTTTTCTTATCTCCTTTTCTTCTTCTTTTCCTTTTCTTTTTCTTATTTTCTTCTTCTTCCTCCTCCTTTCACCCCTCTACCTTCTTTTTCTTCATCTTCCTCTTCTTTTTTCTTCCTTTCCCTTTTTCCTTTTTCCTTCTTTTTTCTCTTTTTCCTTCTTATTTTTTTCTTTTTTCTTCTTCCTCCTCTCACCGCTCCACTCTCTTTTTCTTCTTCCTGTTTCCCTTTTCTATTTTTTTCTTTACATGTATGCCCGGATATATATATATATATATATATATATATATATATATATATATATATATATATATATATATATATATATATATATATATATATATATACTGCACTCGTGGGTAAGGAAACCCCTAGTGAAAATTTTTAATGTTTGCTACCCTCATGGGTAAGGAACCCCTAGTGAAAAATCTAATATTTTATTTTTCTCTTTTTTTTGCACATCTGACCCTTCAGTTGTGATCTATATATGTAGTAGAAGCTGACCTTTGGATCATGTTTTTCTGATCCAGATGTCAGATTTTACGAGGGTTGAAAAATCAACGGCCTATGATGCACCAAATTTTCAAACCTCAAAAAATTTATTTTTATGCTAAAAAACTATGATCATGGGTCGATTCCTACTATTTTGACCATGCTAAACACATCCTTGAGGTCAGATTTGCTCAAAACAACTCCCCCCATGAATGGTAACCAAGGGTTCCTTACCGAGAAGGGTAGCAAATGCTATCCCTATATATATAAAATGTTTTATTTTCAATGTTATATAATTTTATGAATTTTGCAATATGTTACATTGAATTACACACTTATTTATAGTTACAGTCATATGTTTGTTACTAAAATTAACTATTTATTGTAATATTTATGTTTTTGTTGATGATTTACTTTTTTTGTCCCGCTTAGACAAACTAGTCCTTTTAGAGGTCTTTCGCCTAGTTTCCAACTAGCGCTTTTGACAAAATAGTGTTTGTTTGATAAATTCATTAAATGTATTAGTATGTCCTTGTGGCAGGATGATTTGGAGAAGCAGTCTTTGAGAATGCCAGGCTGCCATCGTGGAGGATTTGCATTGTATGACTTGATGGTTAAAGCTGCAGAAAAATCACCACGATAAAGGCTGTTAGATGACTGTTTTAATTGACTGAAATTACTTGTTCTCATACTTAACATAGTTGTCTCCATTGATTATGGTGCACCATTGCCATGCTTTATATGTACACATTGAAATATGTCTTTATCATCTGATGAAAATGACAATTATGTAATTAACTGTAGCAAGTGATTTAATAGTGTTCTTGTCCCCCCGCCCCCCGCGGTGGTGATACTAGAAAACTAGGAATACTCTCCACTTTTCCTTTTTTTTTTTTTGTTTCTTCCCTCCCCGTATCCACCGTATAGTCATTATTCTTTTGGCTACTAGACATTTGTTTGGCTACGTCCATTTTTGGAGTCATTTGTATCGCCTATTTAAGCTAGCTGGATTCTGAATCACGATTAGCTTTTTCCATGAGTTTGAATTCGAATCTGAATCCAATTTTGGTTGGATTCAATAATTCCTACATCCGAACCAAATCTGACCTGTTTGTGCTCTACCTCTTTGATGCTACCGTGCTATGTACGAGTCAAATGCTCTCATGTTCATAGGGGTCCAAATGCATCACATGGATACACACTCTTATCAGAAGCCGATATATTGTTGTCTTGCATGAATCTTAAAGGAAGCTGAATGTGTTTTTGAATCAGATTCATACTTATATCGATTGTTTTTCTGGTTTTGGAATAACATTTCTATATGACCTAAAACAAATTCAATCAATTTGCACTCATACACATCACATACTTGTTTTGAACCTGTTTTTACCGAATACAATAGTATAATATAAAATTTGGAAACCGATCAAATCTATTTGTTTGGTTTTATTCTGGATTTGATTTACTGAATAAAATATGTATTTGGATTCAAATCAGCATGATCTACATAGAAATGTGTGGATTTCAATTAAGCAAATATTTGACCAAGTTCATAAATATTCTACTATTTTTGAAGTTCACATAGAAATGTGTGGATTTCAATTAAGCAAGTCAAAGAGATACGAAAATAAGAGGGCACAAATTTTGGCATGTGAATTTTCTTACGTCTGCATGCTTGTTGAATCATATATAAAGTTATTTTTGTTCAAGTTTTTTTTTCTCATTTATTTATAAAAGAACCCAAATCTTTTTGCATTTAGAACTCTCAACATTCTCATAAAATTGCTGTGATTCACGTGAATTTTTTTTGTTGAATTCTGATGAAGATTCGGTATCCTTTACATCGACTTCTCAGGTTATGTCGAAATGTAAGTTTCATAGCTCCTTGGGTATTTGTGTTATTTTATTTCAAATTTTTATCTTTATTTGTAGATGTGAGCATTTAATAGCCTGATGTGTATTTGTGTTTGGTTGTTATTGTGGATATTTTTTGTATTTTTTTTGTGTTTTATTTAATATTTACAACCAAATTTACTGTTTAGGATTTTATATATATATATATATATATATATATATATATATATATATATATATATTTGTTTATGTTGTAGATGATTTATGTTTGTTTGCTTATCCTTTAGTTAATATGTGGTGCTTTTGTGTTGGTGTAATAGAGCTAGGGTTTACTATGCACAAGTATTGAATAGGGATTTTCAGAATGGTTGTTGTAGGTAGTTATATTAATTGAATGCATTAAGTATATATATATGTGGTCTTTTCTCACATGTTATTTTCATTAAATGAATAATATATTGTGTGGTTGGTGTAGGCAATTAATGATGGACTCTAAAATTTTTAGAGTAAATTATCGTAGCACCGATCACCCTATTTGGATATCTATAATCGTTTCTAAAAACAATAGCTATAAGAAAATTATGGCTTTGATGTCTCGTAAAACCATATATGTGGAAGAGTCAATGATACTCTAATACAGTTTTTCTCTGAACCTATATAACCAATATATATTGATGGTTGTGTTGGATGATGACAATGTGACATCAATATTATTTCGTGGTGACGTTTACTTAGTTGATCACAAAGTTAAAGAAGAAGTTGTTTATGAATGGAATGATGCGAATACTCTAAAGAATGTTCATCTATCTCAGGTACTATCAATAGAGCTCAATCCTCTGACGAACATTCAACTGTCTCAAATAGTGAACGATATCGATGTTCCAAATATTGAGCTCAGGCAAGCAGAGAGCACGCAGTTGGCCGAACCAATTAGGAATATAAATTTTCAACATGCAGGTAATAAAGAACTTTCACAAACAATTTTTATTGGTCGCAGTAATGTAGATGACATCTAGCCTTTCAGGGCAGATGACAAAGCTAGGTATAGGTTGTTAGACTTTGTAAAAAATTGCTTGAGATAAAGGTGTGATGATAGATATTATATTTTTATGATTAATTTTGAAAGTTAAAAATACAAGAATGTTGCATGCATGGAAGCTAAGGAAGCGATAAATACGATAAATTTTGATTTAGTTTGTACAACAAAATAATCAATTAGTGGTAGCAGCAATGACGCAGACGTTGGAGAATCAGATGATATTAATAATGATGACTATACCATGTTTGTTGAGATGTACTCTGAAACGACAACAAATGACCAAACAAATATTGAAAAGTCTAGCATTGGGTATGTGGTATAAGCTATATGAGCATTTGTTGAGTAGTAAAATTATCTTTTATTTTTACACTAATGAGACGTAGTTAAACAGGTTCTCATTTAATGAATTTTTATACAATAAAGAGCAATTGAAAATCATTGAACCAGAGTCATCTCAGTTGTATGATGATTTGCGTAACAAAAAAACTTAGGGCATGTTCGGTTGGATCATTCTGATTTACTTTCTTATTTGAATGAGAAAGTGAAACTGATTTGTATAAGCAACCGAACATAAAAAGTTAAGTTGTGAGAAAGTGAATCTTGTTTGCCTTTGCAAATGAGAATCA
This sequence comes from Nuphar pumila, assembly GCF_984573655.1. Taxonomy (NCBI): domain Eukaryota; kingdom Viridiplantae; phylum Streptophyta; class Magnoliopsida; order Nymphaeales; family Nymphaeaceae; genus Nuphar; species Nuphar pumila. The sequence goes on along the minus strand of NC_143252.1, from coordinate 25,910,623 downwards.
CTTTCTGATTTGTGGATCCTTTCATCATAATTAATCTTGTTGAAATTAGTTAAATTAATCATTTAATTTTACATACAAATATAATATTTTAACAATCTAGTTATCCTAAAAACATGTTTTATACATACATGGCAAATTAATCAATCAATTGCAATATTCAAACTAGTTGAAATGATTAATGGTAACCTGAGCAATATTCAACTAGTTAATTGCATCTATAGATAGTGGTATCCTTAGCAACATTCAACTAATTGAAATGATTAAATAATTCAATTAATCAAATTAGACACTTTTACTTTTAACATTCAAAATATTTAAATATCCAATTAACACAAAATCATTAATGTAAAATTAGAACTATCAAGTAACTTGAGCCAATTTCTCTAGAACTTAACAAAATGCTTATGAACAAAACCAAATTGTTCATATGCTTTTTAATTGTGAAGGAATGTTAATAGACACTATTATTTATTCAACAAAAGAATAATAGTTCATGCTTTACACACACACACACACACACACACACACACACACATATATATATATATATATATCATTTTATCTGTGAAATATGTTTTTAAGATAACTAGTTTGATTCTTGCAGCTCAATGTGCAAGATGATATATATATATATATATATATATATATGTCTACGAGCACCGAACCTTGTTCCCTACTGCGACCTCTTCCACGAAGCTTGCATTTTCTCTTTCAGAACATCATCCTCGGACTCTTGAAGATAATCCCCCTTACGATCATTTAGTGCACTCTCTAACCTAGCCTGTGCATTCGATCCAGGATCTTCACTCACATCCACTTTCTGAGAAGGGTCCACATTAACATCTGCTTTAGGGTTTACATCCTCCTCTTAGTGAGGTACCTCCTCTACCCTTCTACATGATCCTTCACCTCTATTATCCACACTCTCCATCTTCATCTCGCTACTGCCACTGTAGGTGACCGTATTTTTAGCTTCATCTATCTGGGCATTGAGGTTAGCAATAACATTAGAGCGAGTCAATGAGTTACTCTTGTTTACAATGTGTCACTCTCCCCCTCTTTGGATGCTTCTGTGATGAGAAACAAGATTGTGACCGCAAGTCTTTCAATGTTTTATACATATTCTGCCTTAGATATGGGCCACTTTGAAATTGTTACTTGTTGTTTGGCCAACATTGAAGGTGTTTGTTGATGATTCTTTGAGTGTAGATTTTTGAGTTTACAAAGGTGTATTTTTTGTGAAAAATATCAGATACTCATATTTTTGGCATTGTATGTGGCCCCTTCTCTATCCACGTGTGATGCTTACTTTGTGTTTCATAGTATATAGGATGGCCCAGTTTATAAATTTTTTTTGTTTTTTTTTTTTGCTGTGCTCCAATACTAAAAGATGATGTGAGTGTGGACCTCTCCGGCCCAGTCTTCTTAGTGGCCATATTGTATTAAATAAATTTAAAATATCTTACAATAACAAGACAAAAAATATAGGTAAACAGGTGGACAACAAAGACACAGGACATAGGATATTGAAAAAACACTGCAAAAACCAAAATCATTGAGAAAACATAAAAAAAAAATCAAACAATATTTTCAACATACCATGTTTATCATACACGATACACAATATATAAACAACTAAACTGAAGGATAGGTGCATACAAATTGTTGAAACAAATGGAATAGGCTATTGAACATGCAAAGATAATTTGAAAACCATGTAATTCTTTTACAAAATAACTAACTCATGCCAATTGTGTAAAAAAACTGATTCAAGCCACTGTTTAAAAAAATAACTGGTTCAACTATTAAAGATATGCTTACCGAAAAAAATCACTGTCGATGATTTTGAAATACTCAAGGATGAAGTGTCGTCGGTGAATAACTGATGCCAATGAATCACCAAAAATACTTGACGGAAAAGTTACAAGTGAAAAGCAGGTCGGGGACCACAAAGAATCCTAGTTTATGCGAAAATAGGCCTGAGGTGCAGACAATCATTTTTATACTCAATTGTTTAGGAGTGCGACCTTCTGGAGGTATATGTGTTGATCGTTACATATATTCGACTTTATTCTAGTATTTATGAAGTTATGAGGTTCACAAATATTTTTATGCAAATTTTGTGGTGCGTATGCGGATTAAGTATGATATTTGTGAGGTTATGAGGTTTAGTTTAACAGGAGGTTCACACCGTTTTTATATGAATTTAGTATTATATATGTGAATTTAGTCAAATATTTGTGAAGTTTTGAGGTTAATCATATTTTGGGTTTAACAAGATGTTCATAAATATTATTATGCAAACTTTGTAATGTCCGCAAAAAACAATGTGCGATCCTCTTTTAAGTGAGAGTTTGCGATACTCGATGAGCAAAATGATATATCATGCGAACTTTGTAAGTTTGGTACATGCGAAGAGGAAAAAGGTCCTAACGAAGTTGCTATTTGCGATTTTTGACATCAGGCGGATTTTGACAAATTGTAGGGTTGTTTAGAAACATATTATTTTTGTCATACAATACAATCGTTTTTTTTTTTGTTTTAAAGGGTTTTTACATCTTACTAATATTAAGCTTGCTACATTATATATATATATATATATATATATATATATATATATATATATATATATATATAAAACGAGCCTATACGAGTCAAGCTTGTCATGTTTGTGCTTGGCTCATTTACCTAAACGGGCTAGCTTGTAGCTCTGTTTGCCTAACTCAACTTCCAACCTGAGCTGGAGCTTCTCACAAGCCAAACCGTGAGCTGCTCGTCTCGTTTCCCAGCCTTATCTAGGAGACCCATAAAGTAGGAGTCTAGGACATAAAAAGCACCAACTTGGTTCAATTCATTGCATGGTTATCAGAGATACGTTTGAATCAGTAAGCCAACCTTTTGATGGCATACTAGTTGAACAGAATCACTAAGCCAACCCATCAAGTATTGCAGGTTTTTGTTTCTTGTTTGTCTTTTATGATTGGAAAAAGGTGATGCCCCAAGGCCCCTAGTCAAGGTTGCTATAACTTTAACTATTCTGCGGGCCATGCGCCATGGACTATGCCGTGGGATCTATAGCCATTAATACTAATTGCCTAACTAGGTTTACTTTGGCAGGGTAAAGAATCAGATAGCCAGAGTGAAGGGCAAAAGAATCGAGTTCATTTCTATACAGCAGCATTCAACATTGTCATATGGAAAAAACAAATAAAAAAATGATATTATGCAAAACCACAAAAGGTTATGAGAAAGCAAAAACGGAAAATGATGGTATTGTATGATAAAAATGATGTGTTTTTCAAAAAAATCCATAATTTGTCAAAATTCGTTCGATGACCAAATCCATAAATGTTGAGTGTCCATTTTAACCTTCATATGTGCATACCTCATGAAGATACGCGAATTTCCTCTGTGAGAGACGTTGCTATTGATTTTTGACCCAAAAGTTTAAAGATTTCATAGAAACACAGAAACAAACAAAAAAATAAACAGACATCTAAATCGCTGAAAATGATGAACAAACATTGAGATACAACCCCAACAATGTTTCGATAAAAGATAAACAGGCACAGCTGTACCAAACCTGATTATTCTATGCTATTTTTGGTCACCTGTGTCGAAAATCCGAAAAACAATAAAAAAGACAAATAGATCGGCGCTTTAGCTTTCTAATGCCACCAAGATTACTTTGATTTGGTGAGCAGTTTGGAAGGAACACTCTATGAAAAAGACTTTAAATGTATCGCACCTTGTAACTAAAAGGTAGACTTGAACAAATTTTTTGGTAGACCTTACAAAGCCTGAATAAAATATAGGCAAAAATTAACCAATATTTGAAAAGATGAGAAAGTCTACGTATAAATGTAAAGATGAAGAAGCCTACATATATTTTGTGCAAGGATAAGGAAGGTCACATATATTTTTTTTGAGGATGAGGAAGTTCACATATATTTTATGGAAAGATGAGGAAGTCTGCTTATATTTCATGTGAAGACGAAGAAGTTCACATAAAATATATGTTAGGATGTAAAAGTCCGCATATATTTTATGCGAAGATGAGAAAGTATGCATATATTTTATGCGAGGATGAAGAAGTTTGCATATATTTTATGAGGAAGACCTCTTGAAGTCTGCATAAAATATATGCAGACTTTCTCATCCTCGCATATATTTTATATTGAGTTCCTTATTCTTGTAAATATTAGTCATTTTCGCTGATAATTTATACGAATTTCATGACGTTCACAAAAAAAATATGTAAATTTACCTTTTAGTTACAGGATGTGATACATCTGAAAAGTCTATCTTCCAGAGAATGTTTCTCTTAAACCGTTCATCAGATCAAGGCAATTTTGGTGGCGTTGAAAAGCTAACACATTTATCTGTTTGTCCTTTTTATTGTTTTTTCAAATTTTTAATGCAGGTGGCCGAAAAACAACATAGAATAATTGAGCTTGGTGTAACAACTCATGTTCATCTTCTTTTTTCAGAACATTGTCAGAGTTATATTTTAGTGTTCGTTCATCGTTTTTCAGTGATTCAGATGTTGGAAAGATAATTTGTCTAATTTTTTTTTTTGTGTTTCTCCAAAATCTGTTACAAATGAAATTTGCATATCCTTGAGAAGTCTGCACATGTGAAGCTTAAAATGATCATTTTAACACCCAACATTTATAATTTTGGCCATATGCAGATTTTGATAAATTATAGAGTTTTTTGGGTAACACATCAATTTTGTCCTGTTCTAAGCAAAAATAGTGAATGTTTATACGAGAGTCTCTCACTAGGCTTGGTTGAAGCATCTTTGATTTTTTTTTCCAACAAGTGCACCACTGCAACCTTTCAAGGGTCTGTTTGCATGCTATATGAGATTTTTCATAAAAATGCACAAGGCTCGAAGCATTTTTTAAGGGACCATCGTGGCACCTTGTGGGTTTCTGTAGGGTTCATCATGCCAATGTCACCAAGTTTTTTTTCAAAAGGCAAAGTTCGGGTTAGGCAGACCCCTACCAGTTATATGGGTTTTGAATCTGCAACGTCCCAACACAAGGTGACATGCACTAGCTGCTCCTACCAGACAAGCAGAACCCCTGTTGGTAATGTTACCAAGTTGATGAGATGTCTTGTAAACATCACCAATTCGATAGGATTTTATGGGTTCCTAACCCATAAAGGCATCCATTGTCACAAGGGTGAAGTTGGGTGTACTCTCTATATGTGTAGGGGAATCAAGGGTTTTGCTAATTAGAGGCCAAACAATATTCAGTTAGTATGGGTCGTTCCTTTAGCCCCAGGGGCCTTTAGATGAGTGGTTACTGTTTCATTACCATAAGTGTCAAATCCTTTGCATTAATGAGGGCAAGAGATAAAAGTCAGAAGGGTAGGTCCGGCGACTCTCTCAGGGCAAGGGGTGAGCCATGGGTTTACACCATCGAGAAAGTGACCCTGACATGCTTAGCCAATGTGACTAGAACTTTGATTCCTAGGGTGGTTTTCCCATCATTCACTGAAAACAGAGAGGTCTTTCCTTGACCTAACAAAAATAAAATTGGATTTGAAGTTCGGATTTGAATTGGAAGCATAGATATACATGTAGGGATGCACATGAGCCGAGCTCGAGCCGATCCTGGCATATTCAAGCTCGGCTTGCTCACTTAACCTGATGTTCTGGCTCGGCTTGAGCCTGAACTATGGTGTTCAGGCTCGGCTCGTGTCGAGTTTCGAGCCGAGCTGGGCTCGTTTAGCTCATCCTGAGCGGAACGGACTAAGCTAGCTCGGGTTTGGCCTCAGACTCGGGCTTAGCTCAGGCTCGGCTCGTGTACAAGCTCGAAAGTTAATTTTTAACCCATTCAATTGGGTTTTGCATTCTCTATAAAAATGATAAGACAGTCTCAAATGAGTTTATAATAGCGCACAAGAACCCAACACATTACATAGTTTCTGCTAAATTTGGTGAAGTTTGTACAAGAAAAAAAATGTTTAAGCAAAAGAGCACAAAAGCCCAGCACATTACATAGTTTCTGGTAATTTTTGTGAAGTTTGAAAAAAAATTGTTTAAGCAAAATAACAAAAACCAGCACATGAATTCCACTGTGAGCCAAGATATAAGGCATCCTATGACGGTGACCCACTTAATTTCCTGCTGCAAGCAAATTCTATATTCAATAGTCTATAGTAACTATAGCAACTGAATTCAACTACCTGAGTTGTTGAATAGTTTCCCCCAAACGGTCATGACTTGTTAAGAACTTCCTTTGAATACAAGAAATGGAGAAAAAATGCAATGCTGAGAAAATAACCAATATAGCAAATATTGTATCATTAGTATGATTAATGAGAAGGAAAATACAGAAGCAAAATTTACACCTTGAGAGATTTTTTGGGAACATGTTCACTGTCTGTGTATTGCCCAACAAGTCTTGACACGACCATGTCCAATTCTTTCTCTCTTAGAATGCAAGTTGCTTGAAAAGGGAGAATACGATGGCTCCAGTTGTAGCAAAGACAAATATAGACATATTATATATATATAGAACCTCTATTTGAACTGAGGAAACCTAAAGAACTGACTTAGTAGAATGATGCTCCAAGTGCCATGACTCAAGCTCGTGGATTCCATATATAAGTCAACGCACCCGCATCGACACGCTCCGATATGGGTGCAGCTTCAAACACGGTCAACTAAGTGTCAGACTGTGACATCTTCCTCGAAGCTTGCATTTTCTCTTTCAAAACATCATCCTCAGACTCTTGAAGATAATCCCCCTTACGATCATTTAGTGCACTCTCTAACCTAGCCTGTGCATTCGATCCAGGATCTTCACTCGCATCCACTTTCTGAGAAGGGTCTACATTAACATCTGCCTTAGGGTTTACATCCTCCTCTTAGTGAGGTACCTCATCTACCCTTCTACATGATCCTTCACCTCTATTATCCACACTCTCCATCTTCATCTCGCTACTGCCACTGTAGGTGATCGTATTTTCATCTTCAGGGCATTGAGGTTAGCAATAACATTAGAGCGAGCTAATGAGTTACTCTTGTTTACAATGTGTCACTCTCCCCCTCTTTGGATGCTTCTGTTATGAGAAACAAGATTGTGGCCGCAAGCCTTTCAATGTTTTATACATATTCTGCCTTAGATATGGGCCACTTTGAAATTGTTACTTGTTGTTTGACCAACATTGAAGGTGTTTGTTGATGATTTTTTGAGTGTAGATTTTTGAGTTTTTTTGTGAAAAATATTAGATACTCATATATATAGGTAAACAGGTGGACAACAAAGACACAAGACATAGGATATTGAAAAAAACACTGCAAAAACCAAAATCGTTGAGAAAACATAAAAAAAAATCAAACAATATTTTCAACATACCATGTTTATCATACAAGATACACAATATATAAACAACCAAATTGAAGGATAGGAGCATACAAATTGTTGAAAAAATGGAATAGGTTATTGAACATGCAAAGATAATTTGGAAACCATGTAATTTTTTTACAAAATAACTAACTCATGCCAATTGTGTAAAAAAAACTGATTCAAGCCACTGTTTAAAAAAATGAACCCGGTCAACGCACTGGGGGCTGAGTGTGTCCACATTTTGGACTCGATCAACTTTAACCGAGTTTATTTTTGTCCATTTATTAAAATTAATTTAAACTCAGGTCGAGGCCCGACCCTTAAGAGGTTACGCAGGGGTAGGGGCAGACGGCAGACCCCTCCCCGTCGATCGCTCCCTCTCCGCTACCCGTCCCCCTCTCCTTGTCCCCTTCAGGCTCGCTGACGACCCAGACCCCGACGACGCCAGCCACCGATCCTCTCAGGTATATCCCTCCTCCCTCTTCCGTTCTTCTTTATCTTCCTCTGGCAGGGGGCCTCGTTCGTGTTTTTCGGGAAGGGGCAGAGGCCCGGATCTGTTTTCTGGTAGGTTGGGTCCAGTCCTAATACCTGGTCTAGGTCGAGCCGAGCCTTATCGAGCTTGGCAGGTTGTTCAGGCTGAGCTCGATTGCTCGTCCGAGCTTTAGCCTACTGTCAGGCTTGACTCATTTATGGAATGGACGAGCCCGAGCGGGCTCGGTTCATTGTCCAGCCCTATATACAAGTATCATTGGATGCACCTTAGAGATGCATGTATCTTTTATCAAAATATAAATCTCATTGCCTTATTTTGGACTGCATCTGGCACTACACTATATTTAAGACATGACTCCTGATATTCAAAGACACCTATTGCCCCTAATTTCAAACATGGGCATGAAATTCCCAACAAGGGATGCATTTATTATTGTCCTTTACCTCACAAGCCAAATTACAACCGTGAGCTTCATCATTATAAGGGTTCAAACTGTTAGCTTTTTCTTTTTATGATGAACGAGTGTCTTTCAATTTTCAAAAGACAATACGAAAACCCCTTAAATTAACTAGAGCAAGGGATAAAAGTCAAAGGATAAGCCCTTGCTTATCTTTTGCTCAGCCAAAGCAAGACAATTCCATAAGGCCAAGGGGGTGCACCACAGGTTTACATTGTCCGGAAAGCGATTGTAACTACAGTTGGTTTAACCAGCGCCACTAAGTCCTTGATCCTGAGGGTGGTTTTCCCATCTTTCATGAAAAAAAGACAATACAAAAAAAAAAAATCTTGCTTTTCAAGATGATAGATGTTGACTTGAGGCCCTTAATTAACTATTTTCAATAAAAGTTTGTCTTATAATTACAATTTCAAAAAAGTGTGGCCATATTTAGAATTACGTATAAAAGGTTGGCTCTTGAATGAAATTTTCCGTAAATATAATCTTAAAAATGGAAGAAGATTGTTGAAATAACCAGTGTTAAGTTTGAAGAAAACCAACGATCTCCGAGTCCCAAGCAATGTTGTCAAAATCAGTTGAATGGGTCTGAATTGGCCGAAAGACGGATTCAAAAGCTGGCCCATTCAACTTTTTTTTATTTTTATTTTTTTAAGGGTGTTAAAAATCAATATTTTTTATTTTTAACAACACGTGTCACCTAATGGTAAAAAGGCAATAATTCAAGACCGTTTCGATATATTTGATTTTCTTTTAAAAACCGATTCACTTAGTGAATCGATTTTAACAACATGGATCCCAAGTTGGGACATCGGTAGCAGGGGACGGCCTCTCATTCATCCTTTCACATGCTAACAAAATCTTGTACTGAAGCCTTAAGCTTTGAAGTTTTGAAGCTCTGTACAAATAGTGACAAATCTCGCAAAAATAACATGATTTCTCGTTATATTTTCAAATTTTTGTGAGTTTTTCATCGAAAACATAAATATCACATTTTAAACACGATATTTATATTTTTGTCAGTGATTTATCAAGAAAAAATCATGTGGTTATTTTTTATTTATATTTTCTGATAAAATTTATTTGTTTTATATTTTCAATTTACTTTTTATTTCAAAAAACGTGAGATTTAAAAAAAATCAATTTCTCGCGAGTTTTTTGCTGCCGATTTTACCGTTTTTAACATTTGTCGTACTGTACTGAGATACCCACCTTTTCTATTCGTTGAAAAAAAAATTAAAACTTCACCTCCAGGAACACCGATGAAGCCGATGTCTACGGAGAGAGAGAGAGAGCTCTGCCCCCAAACTCCTCCGAGATGCTTGTCTCGTGCAGGGCAGCGGAGTTCAGCTTTCCCCTTTTCATAATAATGGTCATTCGCGAATATTACCATACGAAACAAATGAAGGAACAGTGACACCCACTAGTAATGGGCCCCATCACTTGAGTAGTGATATTATGAAAAACACCAACATAAGGGAGGCGGCTATGGCTTCTCATAAACGATGGATTGACGTCCAAAATCGAGAAAAAAGGAGCACCCACAAGAGAATTCGGCCATTTTCGATATTGGTTTTCTGTTTTCTTCTTCTTTCTTTTGGTCGAATCAATGGAGACTCCGAAGAGGCAGCAGAGCTTCCGGAGGAAGAAGATGACGAAGCAGCTCACGGGCAAGCGCGACGACACACCTCTGCATTCGGCTGCGAGGGCGGGGGACATCGTTGCGGTTAACCAGATTCTTAGCGGCTGTGGTGATCGTGCCGCTCTGGATGATATTCTCTGTAGGCAGAACCAGGCAGGGGAGACCGCCTTCTTTGTTGCGGGTGAATATGGTCATCTTGATTTGGTGAAGGAGTTTCTGAAGTTTGTGGATGTTGGGTGTGCTGGGATCATGGATAAAAATGGGTATGATGCATTTCATATAGCCGCAAAACAGGGAGATATTGGTAAGTGATCTTGACCTGTTGATAGATTCTTGTTTCACAAAAAAACGACAGATTTTCAAGGGAAATCTTGTTATTTATAGCTGCTTTGCCATTTTAATTTTGTTTCTGTAGTGATAAAGGTGTGTTTATTAATGAGCACCTGTTCGTCTTCTTTTTCTTTTTTTCTATTGGGTTTTAGTAGTTTGTCGGATATGTGGTGTGTTTTGTATCTTATGTTTTAGTATCCTGCAAGTGGGTTTTCTTGATAAAAAAAAAGTTTCTGTGCATTTGTAATTCTGGTTGAATAGAAGATGACCCGCTGCATGATTAATGCTCTTTTTCAATTTATATTGCAAAAGGAAATGTTTTTGTTGTTTATTTGCCTGGTAACTGTGTTGGTTCTCTAATTTTGATTCTAGTGACTCTTTTATAGTTCATAAGATTGCTTTTATGCCTAGTAATGCCAGTGTTTCTTTCTCCTAGTGGATTTGTTGTGTTAGTTGTTCCGGGGGTAAAAATTTCTTCGTTTACATGTATATGTTTGTGTTTGCTGCTATATTTTGTTAGGCAATCTATTCCTTTTGATAAATATTATTGCTAAAATTTTCAAATATTTAGCAAAGCAGGCATTTTCTTAACCATTGAGGGCCTTATATGATGCTGAAACTGCTATAATGCAGACATAGTGAAGGAGCTGTTGAGAGCCCTGCCAGAACTGGCAAAGATTGTTGATTTTTCAAATACTACATCACTACATACTGCCGCAACCCACGGTCATTCTGAGATTGTAAATTTGTTACTAGAAGCAGATGAGGTGCTTGTGAAGATTGCAAAAAACAATGGTAAAACTGCGCTGCATTCTGCTGCTAGAAATGGGCACCTGGAAGTTGTCACAGCTCTAGTAAGAAAGGATTCTGAGGTTGTTATGAGGAATGATAACAAAGGACAGACGGCACTTCACATGGCTGTAAAAGGACAAACCCTTGAGGTGGTGCAGGAATTGCTGAGGTTTGGAGCTCCCCTGATTAATGCAGTGGACAAGAAGGGAAACACAGCATTGCATATTGCGACACGGAAAGGCCGTGCTGAGGTGCAGTGCTTTTAAAACTTTTGATACTGGATTCATTGATCATGTTGGTGGGTAATGTATTTATTGAATTTGCAGCTGTGATATAGGGATATGGAATGAAATCAATGAAACAGCATCAATTCAAATAGAACCAGATTTTCGGGTTTATGAAATATAAGTTGCAAGTTTATTAATTAAACTTACATGCTTCCTTAATTAGAACTTGCATTTAGCTAGAACTTGGATAGTGAATTGTGTGGATAGTTGCTTGTGCAATACATCATACTTATTCGTGGACTTTGATTGGTTCATTTTGATCCTCAAAAAGCTTTTTATTCTATTAATCAGTTAGCCAAATAACAGTACTGGAATTCAATGCAATTGTTCTTACTGGCGTGTATATTGTGCATTCTGACAATTGTGGAAAATGCAATTGAAGAGTAGTTGAAGAAAGTGTTTGGAATCTAAGCCCAGGAAATCTATAATATTTCCTAGGAGTTGATGTAGCGAATTCAAGAAAGGTTCTATCACAAAAAAGATGTGTATGATCTTCTATAGTGGATTAAAATTGCAAGTTTGTGACCAATAACTTCCAATGTTTGCCTTTTGGAGTGAGTCTTGCATATAAACTTCATCATTAAACCACCAAGACACAGGAAGTCACCAAGTGTTGATTTGAAGTGAATATCTCAGGGTCACCAGTTATGATACTTTTGTAGATAATTGAGTGGTTTGCTTACATCTCATTTTGCGTGAAAGTTGTAAAAAACATGTTGAGACTTCTGACTTTAGTTGCTTAAGTTTACTATATTACATGGATACTTCTACCAGGCCCACAATATGACACTGGTACTAGTATTGGTACTGGTACTCCTCAAAACAGGTCAAATAGGTTTCTTACCTGATCTGAACCATTTTATCTATTTGTTGATTGGACCAACATGTGGTCAATACGCATGGATCAAGAATGTGTAATGTTAATTTTTAGACCTTTAGGCAATGACTGACAATCTATAAGACTATAACTATATATGTAAAGAATTTTACAAAATTGTGTATTTTTATGTGTGTGCTTAAATAAAGCATATTCTGCCAGCAAGTATGAAGGAGTCCCAAGAAAAAGAAAAGCTAAACTTTAGTATGTCATGCTCATAGTTCATTCTACTTGTTCATTGCTTGATAGCATCTTTTGTCATTGGTTTGGCTGAGAACTAGTGGGGCTAGCACCACCTAGCTATGAACCAATCATGAAGGAGATGAGGATGGTCATAGAAGAACCTACAACTGACTTATCTCTGCAATAATGATGCTCATAAAAAAAATGCTCTTCCTGGCTTTTAGCTACAGTTAATCCTGGTGCCAATGTAAAACAGTTCTTTCTAAATGGCACAATCCCCTATTGCTTTCAAGTATTTCTATGGCTGGAACTGGTAGTCTACCAATAGTCTTCTAGAATCACATGAACACAAATAAAATAATGTTTGCATATCTTTTTCTTTTATTAATTAGGATAGGATATGTAAGCTACTTAAAAGAGAATATTTAATCATGTAAGTTATATAGTATAATTCAAATAAATCTATGTTTAGGTAAAGCTTATCAAAATGCATCAACTTTGCCTTTGGATCAACTTCAAATTCTAGAATAATGCAATATAGTTTGATTAAACTTTACTTTGTAGTAAGTTAAAGAGTGGCTAACCTATATGACCCATTGATACATATATTTGTTTCTTCTTCTTAGTCTGATTTAATTGATCATTCTACACCTATTGTCAAACTACATTGAGAATCTTTTGCTATGTCACATGGGTGCTGGTGCGGGTGCGGGGGTGCGGCACTTTGAAAAACTTGGGTGCGGGGTTCCGGCAAATAAATAAATAAATAAATAAATAAATAAATATATATATATATATATAAAGTCCAAAAGTTGGACATAAATGACCCTGGGTGCGTTGACCACATCCAGGGTCAGGTTGACTGCACCGGGTGCCGCACCCGCATTGCGTCGCGTCGACGCGGGTGCAGCACCCAGTTGGCTGAGTCCCTGTGACATAGATCTTATGTGCTTTCTGAAATATTCTTTGCGGGTGCATTCAAGAGCACTGACTTTTTTTTTTATCTGTGAGGATAAAAAGTTGGAGGATAAAGGTTGGCCCCTTTGAGGTCCTCTTTTTGTCCATATTTTTTGGGGATCTCTTTCCCCCCAAAGTGCCAAGAAATACCGTGTTTGAAATGCAGGTGCAGGGCCCACTCACAATGGTAAAAAGTTGCTGCTGACTTTTTTTTACGTTCTTTCAAACATGCCTTGCTAGTGAAAATTTGTCAGTTTTTTTTTTCCTATAGACTCTCTCTCTCTCTCTGATCCTCAACTTACCTAATGTGTCTTGCACCCCTGGCAAGTTGTGACCTAGACTTCTTCAAAAGCAAGCTGATGAGCTCGATCCCTCGAAGGTGAAACTATTGAAATCTATTGCTAAAGATCTGGAGGACATCATTGACTTTCTACCGGGCCATCACATCCAAGACTGCTTATTCAAATGGTTTTGGCTTGTATGTGAGGCTGATATGTGCACTATGGTAGTTGAATTCCACTCAAATGGCTCACTTCTTCGGGAACTAAACATTTTGCTGTTCATGGTGGTAATTGACAATGATATGCAAATTTTAGGGTATATCATTTCAATCTTGTGATATGCAACAATGTAAGTGATACTGTTCATTGTGGACCATGTGCCACATTTTGCTGTTCATAGTGCAGGTTTGAAATTTACTTTCTTCTTCAATGTTGTTGACCAGTTCTATATCAGTCTATTGTCATTTCATTGCTAAACTAATTGTACATGAGAACAAGAAATTAGCCATTTCATCCTAGTATTTATGAAATATTGCTTGCACATAGTATAAGTACCTTCTGCTATAAAAGTATGTGATGTTACGCTCATATGCATGGAAGCAAGTTAAGGGTAAATGCCCCCGCTGAAATTTAGGTCTAATTTGAATATATTAATCTGTTTCATTTTACATTTCTAAGCATATTTTAATTTCCATTTCATTGAATAGCTCTGTAATTCTACTATTTGATATTGTTCAAAGAAAAAGGAGAATGTCTGACATTTTTCTTATTATTTGATGAGCATCGATTGCAGCCAATAAATTAATCAGATTTTATACAAAAGTTCACAATTGAGATTCCACAAAGGTACATGACTGTGTATGAATGAAAAAAACCTAACAGATACATTAGTAGCATATCTTGAATTTTCTATGAAGTTGTCATTCACAGTCTTCTTCAGGACCTAGGGTTTTCTTGGTGCCTGATACTCACTGAACCAAATTATAACTAAACTTTGTCTTTGCAGGCAGTAAAGATGCTGCTACAATTCAATGGCATAGATACCAAAATTGTTAATAGGTTTGGAGAAACTGCCCTTGACACAGCAGAAAAGAACAGTCAGCTTGAGATTGCATCCATACTCAGGCAAGCTGGTGTGGAGTATGCAAGAAGCCTTAGTCCCCCATGTGCTGCAAAAGAACTAAAACAATCTGTCAGTGATATAAAGCATGAGGTCCACTCACAGGTTGAGCATGATATTCAAACACAAAAAGGGGTCCAACAGATTCCAAGTGGATTGAAGAAACTGAAATCTGATGGGCTAAACAATGCCATAAACTCCACTACAGTTGTTGCTGTTCTCATTTCTACTGTTGCTTTTGCTGCCATTTTCACTTTGCCTGGTCAATATATGAATGACAGAGAGAAAGTGAGCAAAAAACTATCTCTTGGAGCAGCTTTCATTTCTCCTCAGGTTCTCTTTCAGATCTTCTTAATATTCGATTCAATTGCATTGTTCATTTCTTTGGCAGTCGTCGTGGTTCAGACGTCAGTGGTAGTTATAGAAAATAAGGCCAAGGAACAGTTGATGGCTGTGATCAACAAGCTCATGTGGTTGGCATGCGTGCTGATGTCAGTTGCTTTTATAGCTTTATCATTCATAGTGGTGGGAGACAGTTCGATATGGTTGGCAATAACCATAGCATTCATAGGGGCACCTGTAATGATGGTGACACTGGGGGCACTCTCTTATTTGGTGTTCAGGCATCGATTCGATGCTTCCATCCACAGGAGCTTCAGGAGGTCATCACTGAGTTTGTCGAAATCCTGGTCAATGTCACCTGTATCCAATTCAGAGTATGTGACAACTGATCATAGGAATATATATGCAGTGTGAGCAAACTGTCTCTTTATTTATTATTCCCTGCTCTAAGGCATCAACCTACGCATCACATGGGGTGCTGCTAGTTGATCTAACACGTAATCCTTATCTGTTGATTGTAAATGTAGATGAGATTGCACCTGAAACATGCAAGGATGTGTATGGAGTATGCAATCAAGTAAGATTTTGCTTTGTAGATATGAACTGGGATGAAGTATTTGGTAACAAGAGCACTAAGTTCCTGAGTTAGAACTGTAATATTAACCAATAACTATTGATTTGGTTGTTTTGGATATTAAGTATGCATTTGGCATTGTCTGAAACACGATCAAGATCTTGCACTGCAACAATTTTTGTAGTGGATGTTACACTTCAGAGAACTGTCATGATTATGGTCATGAACTCCAATTATGTGCATGCATTTGGCATCATGTTGATCTTCACCAAAATCTCTAGAATATGTTCCTGCCATTTTTCCCACTACTGCTAATACTACCAGGAAATGTTGTAGCTCTTCTAGTTTTGCATGATAGGAAGTCATGTGCCCAAGAATTATTTGAGATTAACTTGATTACCTTTTATACCACAGTTGAAAGTATCCCAATGCAGAGTTTAATGGCTTTGTACTTCAAAGACTTGGTTGATTCTTAGAGCCCCATACCATTTCATTATGTGCATCACTTGCATTGCACCTTTGACAATTTTTGGAACACTGATTTTTCTTAGGGTTCTGCCTGGGGTGCTTGTACCTTCATAAGTGTCCCTGTTTGTTTCATTCCCATGGAAGGGAAGGGTCTTTTATGGGAAATGACACAGATTTTTAAACTCTTTCCAGCTCAACTTTCCTATGAAAGTCCTTTCATATGGGTGAAGGTATGAAGGGATTTACACTAAAAAAAGAAGAATGTGGTGGGAAAAACTGTGGCCCACTTGTGCCATCATGGCACTTTCCCACCATGATGCAAAAGGGATGCTAGCTCAGTAATCTCCCACGAAAACTACGTGAAGCAAACAGGCCAGTGTATGATGTTCATTAGTAAGAGAAATGGGAGGAGAATGGCATATGCCCATCTTCATTGATTAAGCAAGAAGAAAACCTCATATGGATGAGCAGATACTCACATCTGTGAAATATATTTGGGCTATGCATTTCCTGTTTACTGCTTGAGTTGAACCTTTTTAGCTTGTGCTTTTTGAAAGGCTATTTGGGCGATTGACTTGAAGTTTCTACTTATGCATGAATATCAATGATATTCTGAGAAATTGTGATTCGTGATGTTTTCAAATGCCAATATACTATATAAAAAAAGTTCAATGTTTAAGAATTTCGCTTATTTTAAAAAGTATCACTTTTTATCATGGTATTCTCATGGTAAAAAATACATTTTTAGTAATTGTTTTTATTACATATTTTTATTTATAGTTGGATATATTTTATATGTTCAGGAATGGTGATATTTTCTTGAGATTGTATTGAGAAGCATGTTTGCAACACCCTGTAACTTCTTGGATTTTCTAAGCTTCCTGTGATTGCAAATGACAATCACAACACTTTCTCAAGTTCAATGAAACATGAGAAACCACAAGTTGAAATGGTGATTCTCACTTTCAAATGCTTCTCCCTTGAATCTTATGAAAGTTTATTACAAGACTGGTCTTATGGCTAACAATCGCTCATGCCACCTATGATCAAAGCAAATATTGCTTATCATGAATTGATTTAGATCTCAACTTGTATTAAACCAGGTTCAGACCCAGCCCAGCTCTTTTTAATCCTATGACAACAATGACAACTTTCTGTTTCTCGGCTGAGATTGCTCATCCCACTTGTGAGCAAAACAAACATGCAGTTAGTTAGATGGGTTTGAGAGAGCCAATGGATCATTTTGCTGCATGGTTCGCTAAGGAGCTTGTGAGAGTAAATAAATTGAAGCATTTGAGTCAACATGTTTGGGGTTGCGTCTACATGAAAGCCGGTTTTCATTGAGGGGCATAAAAGATGCAAAATGAATGAATGACTACCTAGTCAGTTCGAGGAAAAAAAAATCACTAAAATTCCCTGTTGTTTCTAAGCTCTGTTTGACAGCCGGAAATGAGAGTGGAGATGGGAAGATGAAAGGTGAGAAGGGAAATCCCTAAACCTCCCACTGTTTGAGATTCCATATTTGGAATATGGAAGTAGAGATGCGAGGGGAGATGAGAGTGGTGATGCCCTCCCATTTCCCATTTTCAAGTACATCATAATAATAAAGGATGTAATTGATAAATGATAAATCCACTCTCATCTCCCATTTTCACGCCTGCTCCCATCTCCACCCCTTTCTCCACCTCCCAAATTAGTGCTCTCATTTTTTTTAAAGCTGTGGTTGAATCACTTTCCGGTTCTCTCTTTCTGTTTGCAAGAAAAGGAGGAGCTGCTGCTCTTACAGATGCTATTTCATCCGGTCCTATGTTTGCAATTGAATCACCAACGGCTGGTACACTAATCACAGCCATTGAAGAAGCAGTTGGAGGAAGAACCGCTGCTAGAAAGGTTTTTCCCTAACTGTTGTTGGTGAAATAAAAGCAGTTCTTACTCTTTCTGGTGGTTCAGTCAGTTAATCAATTGTCGAATCAATGAAAACCTCCTTCTTCAACCAGTACCTGCCGTTGATGCAATAACCGGTCTTGTTGGAATTGAATCAGAATAGAATATGCCCAGAAGGAACTGTTTTCAGGACAAATGCATAGGTAAGATACCCACGCACATATTTCATTAACACAGAAATCAGAAGATGGTAAGCCAAACGATGAGCTATCATTTGGGAACGAATACAGAATACAGTAGAAAATCTAACAAAAAAGAATGACGGACTGAAAACCAACTGAGTTCAATAAGCAGGAAAGCCTAGGCCTGATAATTCTCAGTACAGACACCATCAGATGAGGACCCGATTCACGCCAATCCACCACCTCCAACCTCAAGGAAGGATGCCATGTAACATGTTAGGCATCATGTCCACTTAGTACTTAATATTGGTATAAATCTCGCTTCAAAAACTTCACTAAATACTTGGGAAAATTGTCCCAAATACTTACAAAAAGTCGTTTTTTAAACGACAATGCTATTAACGACAAAAGAATTTTAGTATAATAATTGTTTTAGCATACGAATTGAATGTCCTGATTCGAATCGCCTGAACCAGCCTCAAAATGCTTGATCTGATTCTTGAATATACCCTCGCTGATCCAACTAGGTCCAACCTAATGTGAACAACTGGGTTTCATTCTATTTGTTGTAGATTGGATGATGATGAAAAACTGTTGATCCTGCAAAAAGGTTGAAAAGTCTGACCAAAAAAAGGTGATGCCGCATATTTGAATGATTGAATACTTTTATACGAGAAAAGGGGAACACCCTCCAAGCCTAAGTATTCTTCAACGAGTCCAATCCTGTAAACCATTACAGATGCAAATGGATAGAATCCAGTTTAAGTAGTTTAGATGGCTCTCATCTGATCTTTTATGATCCAATCTATATCCAATTGGTTGGGTCTTTTCGAAATTCCTCTGTTAACACAGGATCGAATACAATAACACCCAAACAAGGGAATTCGCTCATGGATGTAAGGCTGGTAATCTAGCCGAATGAACCGAACATGGACTCTATTCATTAAACTTTTTGTATGACTCGAACTCGGCTCGTGTTCACCATGAGCCTAACTCGGCCCATTCTGTCACGAACATCATGTATTCGTACTCGTCTCATGAACAGTTGGATCAATTAAACAAGCCAAGTTTCTATTCAGCTCGAGTTCAAACTCACAAGATCGTAAACACTGTTCAAATTGTAAGATCGTATGAGCTCGACTATAACTCACTAGATCATATATAAATCAAAACAAGCAGCTATTTGATACAATTAAATTGCATAAAAAAAAAGAAAATAGATTTTGCTGCACTGTATATAGACAAAATTTAAAAAATTTATTTATTTATAAAACTGTTTCACAATTAGAATACACAGTGGCTCTTTTGTCTCTTTTGTGCATTCGATGGTTGCTCTATTGCATCCCCTGTTTTCAGTGGCTAAGGAATGGGATGGATACCAAAGAAAATTTACAGGCTAAATATGCCCAAATGCTGCAGCAATTTTATGAAAGTCCTTATTGTGGATGTCTGAACTCTGTGCTTGTTGCTGATGTTGGTCCCAAGAGCTGGAATACTAGATGCCAAACACACAAGTCGCCAGAGGATATGAGTAAACAGCAGTGAAAGAGAGCGAAACGAGTGAAAGGGAGAATTAGAAGAATAGCAGTCAGCAACAAATACAACAAACTGATCCCCTTTAAGCAAAGAATGAACATCTTCAACATATTCTCTCATTATAGATTTTTGGACTGATCTAAGTTCAACAGAATAAATTGCAGAGATCGACTGGAATTAACAACAAACAACTGACAGCAGATCAGATGTGATCAAAAGAACCTAACCTTCCAATAATAAAAACGATAGGAAGTTCAGCTTTCCAGTCAGCATTTCAAATGGCAGGATGCCAACACTCCACCAGTCTGCTGCTTTATCATGCCCTTTTCCAAGAACAATTTCTGGTGACATGTACTCCACAGTCCCACAAAGAGAGTTTGATCTGGTGTTCTCAAATTCCTTTGCCAGTCCAAAATCCGTCATGACCTACAAACATGATGTTCATCAGATCAAACTCATGAGAGCCACTGTACATAGTACCATGGTTTTATTTGGCTCAGAGTTGTACATGGCCATCAGCATCTAGAAGAATGTTTCTCTGGCTTGAGATCTCTATGCATTATGCAATTACCATGGAGGTGAGATACAGCAGAAACTATCTCAGCAGTATAGATACGTGCAACATCCTCCCTGGAGACATAATAACATAATTAATAAACCAAAAGCCATTTCGGTATTTTAACAATCACCATTGCATCTCAAAACTTTAAGGTGACTTGATGAAGACCAATGTCCAGGACCAGGTCTGACTGAGGGCAGCTTGAAGAACTTAACATGGAACTTGGATGGTCAGATATATGTTTAGATTTGAGAACTTTCCCATATGTTTTCTGACTTGCACGCAACATAAGGGCAACTCATCTCACGTTACCAACGGGGCTCCGCTTTTCTGGCAGGGGCAGTTAGTGCACGTCACCTTGTGTTGGGACGTTCCAAGTTCGATCCCCAAATGGTATGGTTGTATAACTGGTAGGGGTCTGCTTAACCCCTCTGTCGAAAAAAAAAAAACTCTTCTCACGTTTTCTTTCATTAATAGGTCACCTTGAAATTACTTTCAAAGTTTTGCAAGTGATGTGCCATGAAAAATACCAAGCAACCAATTGCAATACCTGAAAAGACCTTGAAGATAGAGCTGAAAGAATAGGTGACCACCGTTAATAAAGTCCAGCACAAGATAATGTCTGTACTTTGTCTGCAGATGACGAAAACAATCAACGTGTTATTTCAACCGTCAAATAAACTTGTGCTTAAACCATCAGTAAAAAAGAGAGTATAAAAACAAAAGACCTAATCATTGCAAAACATTGTCATGTACTCTACCTCAAAAATTTTAGTCAATATTATTGCTTTCTACCAAATGAGAAATGTTTGATGCTTTAATCTTGACTTTGTCAATTGGGTCTCTTTTGTTTTAGGGTTTTATTGGTTTTGAATGAGACCCTCATGGACTTGTTTTTTAGAGAAACCCTCATGGTCATTTGAATTGGGTTTCTTTCTTAATGAAACAGTTGATTATGGTTTCTAAACTTGGCATTCCTCTTTTGATTTGATATTTCTATTATTCTGTGGTCAATGGAACATGCTTTAGATATTATTAGTTTTTTTCGTTTGTTTTTAACAATAAATTCACAGCCGAGAATTGCGGTTTTAAACTTTTTGCCGCTATGCTTTAGAGTGTTTTTAAGGAAACGTGGGACTCTTTCTGGGGCAAAGCTAATCACTAAAAAGGAAATTTTTTCTATTTGTTTCTCCCACACCAGACTCAACGTTTCTCTGCCTTACACGTAGTCTGGGCTGAACCAACACGTAGTTCTTGCTGAACTAAAGAGGGGTGGGTGGAGTTTGCTTTTGATGAGCAGCTGCAATCTCAGTAGAAAGACAAAGAGAAGCCAAACTGATGCTGTGTATGGCTCCTTCCCTCCGGAAGGCTCTTTCTCATCGTTTCTGCAGCCGTCGCTCAAGCCTTCTCTCTTGCCGAAGCCTCTCTTCATCACCACCATCGGCTGCGGAGAACCATTCTGCGGAGGACGGTGAGAAGAGCAGCAGCAGCATACATGGGCCCTTCGCTTCCCTCCTCAGGAGCCGCTCTGTCATCCGATTCCGAGGCCCTGACACCCTCAAGTTCCTGCAGGGCCTCCTCACCAACGATGTCCGCCGCTTCGCCGAGCCCCCCAGGGAAGAACTCGCCATCCCCACTCCCAACCAGCCCCTACATTCG